>NC_135783.1:284594321-284894321 GCF_051106095.1 Pogona vitticeps
GGACGGCCTCACAACTGGGGTGGGAGTGGGAACTACTTCCAGTCTCTTATGGATAAGTTTTGAAAAATATTGTTAGAAGTTTACATTTTAAGCAAATCCAACAGCTTCTAGTTTATTATAGAAGCAACTAGAGTGTGTGTATCTCAGACCACTAAAGTAACCTATCATGCCAGGACCCACCCCTTGCTTATATGGAGCCTTTCCTGAATGATGGGATAACCTAACAATGGCAGTGGCATGGGCTCTTAAAATCCAAGATTTTGTTCATGTGGAGAACAGCAAAGTGTGCTGTTTATATACCACCCCATAGTGCTTAAAGTTCTTTCTGGACAGTTTTCAATTTAATTATGAAGGCTAACACTATCCCTACATAGCAAGCTGGGTAATCAGTTTATTGACCTTGGAAATATAGAAGGTTAAGTCTAGGATTGAACTCAGGTGATCAGCAGAGTATTGACCACAGTACTGCAGTTTAACCACTGTGCCACGAGGCTCCAAAGCCGTATTGCAGTCTAACTACTGCACCATAGCAACATCCCCCTCTTTAGACAGCCACATCTCTGTGCTTAAAGAGTTGATAAAGGGGTGCAACTAATCTGAGAGTCTAGCTCCCTGAATTTGAGCAGTTTCCACACATCTTAGAACATGACAGAATAGGGCTGTAGCCACTGATAGCCACATTTTCAGCAAATTGCCATTGTATGAATAGGGACTTCCTTTTATATGTCACCAATCTCTCCACATTCTGCTTCAATGAAGCAAACCTGAGTGAGGCCTATCAATTTCCACGACACCATAATAATTTTATATTCCTCTGCTTTCCTTACTTGATTTCGCTGAAAGCCAATAACCAAAAAGGCCTCTCTATATGTGATACTGTTCTATGGTCAGTATATGGAAGAAAATCATATTGAATTCCTGTCTAGTTTCTTCCCACCTCAAAGCATTAGAATCTAAGCCATCATGTATGGGACCCATTAGAAGTAAACATATGTGAAAAATCAAATTTGAAGTGGATTGATTTAGTAAAGGAAGTCATAGAAGGAGGAAGTACCTATTTGAGCACAGAGGGCAATCAAGGCACATACCTAGCTGTCTATGACAGGACTAGAAATGGGCATGAACTCCTGGTCTGTTGGTTTGTGCTGGTTCGTCCTTAGTATGAAGAGATGTTCAGCTCTTCCAAGCCCTACCTCCTTCAGCAGGCGCCCACTCAGAGGAAGCCAGGCAGGAAAGCTGGGGCACTGCCTCTGTGTGGCTGCTTGCCAGAGAAGGCAGGGCTGGGAACCGCTGAATATTTGGTCATCCAAGGGATGAACTGGCATAAACTGCCAGTTTGGTGGTTCATGCCTATCTCTGAACAGGATACAGTGGTGCCTTGCTAGACGATGATAATCCGTTCCACTGAAATCGCTGTTTAGTGAAATCATTGTCTAGTGAAAAGCATTTCCCCATTGGAATGCACTGAAACCTATTTAATGTGTTCCAATGGGGAAGAATCGTCGTTGTCTAGCAAAGATCGGCCATAGGAAAGCCGCTTTGCGAACTGCCGATCAGCTGTTTAAATCACTGTCTTGCAAAGCTTAGGTCCCGAAAACACCTGTTTTGCGAGCGCGGAGGAAGCTGTCAAAATCGTCATCTAGCGAAAATCGGTTTGCGAAGCAGGGACCAAAGATTGTCCAGAGAAATTCCCCCATAGGAATCACTGTAATGATTGCAAAAAGTCAATGTCTAGCGAAAAACCTGTCATGCGAGATAACTGTCTAGCGAGGCACCACTGTATTTTGGAGGTCGCTCATTCAGAGGGTCACCATGAATTAGAAGTGACTTGTTGGCACATAACAACAATTGTTGTGACAATCAGATCCAACTCTTCTATGCAGCAATGTTATTCCTCTGTTAAGCATCCCTTAAGGCTGAGAGGCTCAACAGAGGAATAACATAGGTAACACTGCATAAGAAAATAGGATCTGATTTCCTACACCATTTTTGCAAACACGTCATTCATACATACATACATATATACATAATTTTAATGGCTCAGTTCTATCTTATGTTGTTCTTGCTTGGAGCCTCTGTCTGACCCATATCTAACTATAAGATGTGTCTTTGAACACAGAGGTGGGGGAAATCAAGGAACATATCGAGCACTTAAAGATCAAATCCTAACCCAGTAAGTTCATTTGTTTACATTGATGTGTATGTGGCTGCTTTTGTGTGGTTTGGAATTCAAAATAGCTGTAAGGATTCTTTTTTTAAAAGTAGAATATTGTTGTGTATAACAGGATAAATGTGCAAAGCTCAGGGTTTTGTTGGAAATTGTGTTGCAGTCCCTGGACAGGTGGCATTGCATAATCTTCTGTATATAACTTAACTATAGACTGAAACCCGCTTCCTTCATGTCAGCAGAAGACAATATAGCTGAAGTGCATATCCATTTATTCGAGGGACAGGCAGACTGTATTTATTGCCTACTGGCTAAGGACAGATTGAAGTGGGAATTCAGAGGGTTTCTTGAGTAGTAGCAATTCATAGAGGTCAATGCTCAATATTCCTGGTTTTATTAATCTCGCAAGACTGATATGAAATGCTGCTGGATATTAACTTTCCCTGTATAAACTGCCTGCCTTTAACATCTCATTGTTGCAGTCCATGAAGTCCAAAGAGAAACTGATTCTCCTTGTAATATCTTTCATTCCCCTGTGAGGCTGATGGTCTCTTCTTTTGTCATTAGTTGCATAAATGCACACCTTACCTCCTGTTTTCCAGGAGATAAGGGGATACAAATGTAGTGGTGTTTGGGCTGATGCTAATGTCCATCAGATATAGCTTTGGACTTATTTCTAGCACCTTGGCCAGGAGATTAAGCCCAAGACTTTCTCAGAACCATTAAAACTCTCGTTTAACTTTATGTTGGCCCAAAGTCATTAAGGTAAGCTCAGGTGATAGGAACTGTTTTAATCTATTTGTTTTAGCAATAGATTTTATACATCTATTAATTCTGTTTTTATCTACCTTTCACTTTCAGGATGTAATCAACAGAAGCTAATGAATAATAGAACCCAATTCAGCCATGAATTCATTGCATGAAGATCTTACTGGAAATTATATTGTGAAGGCCTATATAAGTTTGCCTCATACAAACACCCCTGTACCTGTTTGGAATTGGGTGGAGTTACTCACACAGCTAGGGGCAAGTATTTGTGTAGATATATCAGGCAAAATAATAATAATAAAATAAAGAAGACAAAACCACTGTGGCACCTTAAAGACTAACTGCTATTGTGTTCAGATGGTGAACACAAAACTCATTTGAATTTTTGTGGGCAAGTCCACTTCCTCAGCCACAATGTTTCTGTCTTTATTTTGTTTTTATCTATTATCCTAGCACAGACTAATATGATTACCTCTTCTAAAACAACTATACGTACAGTGGTGCCTCGCATAGCGATCGCTCCGTATAGCAATGAAATCGCTTTGCGATGGACTTTTTGCCATCGCAAAAGCGATAGCTTTGCAATGGTCCCTATGGGGAAATTTCTCTTTGCGATGATCATAGGGAAGCGATCATCGCAAAGCCTTCATTTTTGGCCAGCTGATCGGCAGTTTCAAAATGGCCGCCGGGTAAACAAAATGACCACCCGCTGTGTTTCCTCGCTTAAGAGGCACCGAAAATGGCCGCCCCTATGGGGGATCTTCGCTTAAAGGTGAGTTTTCAGCCCATAGGAACGCATTAATCACGTTTTAATGCGTTTCTATGGGCTTTTTATTTTTGCTTAGCAATGTTATCGCTAAGTGAGACACTACTGTATGTGTAAAGTATCACACAATTATTTCAAAGAATGAAAGAGTTAGGCCTCTAAATTATGTCTGTTTGAAATTTGATAGAATTCATGCCTTCAGAATGCCTGCAAATGCTTCCTTTTTTCCTTTGATCTCTCTTGATACTGGTAGGAGCCTCAGATTGGGGATTTGGAGCCCAGGTTAAATCAGGTTGCATTGAATCAGTCTGAAGCAAATTGGGAACATCTAAACCACACTGACTCTTTTTATCTGTGCTACCTTTCATTCTCTCCACAACTCTTCTTCTCCGATAAAAGCAATGCAAAGGGAGATAAAGTATCTTCACTATCATAATTTGAGCCAGTATACATTGCTAACAGAAATTGAATTACCAGTTCACAGAAGTAGGTTTCCATACTTGTTCCTTTGGAGTGGAAAATCTGCCAAATTCATTTTCTCTTGCAAGTTCTTTATCTCTGAAATACATATGTGATCTGATAATTTGAGCAGATTTTCCAAAAGCAAATAGAAACAAAATTTCCACTCATTTGCATAGGCCAAATCGAATAAGAATATCTACTCTCAAATTCTAGTAGAGAATATTTAGGTGTTCACCAAGATTAGCAGGTGGCTGGGCTGCTTAGTGGTTTAGGTATCTGGCTGTAGAACGAGGTTGGGAGTTGAATTTCCCCACTATGTCTCCTACGAGGACAGCCAGTCTATGTGGCCTTGGGCACACTGCATACTCCCATGATGCCCCCAGAAGAAGAGAATGGTAAACCACTTCCGAGTATTCCCTAACTGGAAAACCCTGAAAATGGTTGCCATAAGTCAGAATTGACATGACAGCACATGATGATGTTGATAAGCACCCATTCATAAAACAGAGGCGGAGGTGGCGATTAAGTCATCATTAACATTAGTCCTATTCAGGTGTTGCTTATCCATCTGGTGAACACAGAATCACCTAACCCCTCCCCCACTGTCATCAATTCCTCCACAGGAAAGGTGACGTGCCTGTAAAGGAGAAGCTGCTGCTTGTGCATGTCGGACTAGTTATTTCATCATTACTTTCTGCATGTAAAAAAATCCATCTTTAGAGAAGAGGGTCCTACTTGTGTGTAAACTTTCTACGGGAGTCAAACTTGTGTGTAGATGTGTCTACAAAGTTAGAATAGGTCTGTTGAATCAGCAGAAATTTGGTGAGTAAATTCCTCTATAAGTTCCATTGATTCAGTTAGCCCACTCCAGTTACAACTTACTCTGAGTTTCAGCCATAATGGCTACACTCAAGTAGAGACATCTCAATTTCTCTGGGAGAAAATGATAATGGCTTCTAATGGAGGGCTAAGCATTCTCTGCTCATATGATGGATAAAGGTAGGGTGAGTAACACTTGAATAGGGCGAGGCCTAAAGACTTAAAACACTGAAAGACATGGCCGGCATAAATTAATCTGTCAGTTTCAAATTCTTCTACATTCAGTTTGATTACATGTTCCCCAACCCATCTTGAGTAGGAAGAAATCATGAGTTCTGGTATTCTGAATTGAGTTAGTGTATTCCAGGCTATACATGATCTTATTACTGATCTTAAAAGAAAATATATTTGAAAGGAAGGAAGCATACCATATTTTTCTCTGTATAAAATGACACTTTTCCCTAAAATAATTAGAGGAAAAATTGAGGGTAGTTTTATACACAGAAGTATGGGGGGAAGGGATCAAAGCACTTTGATCCCTGCTTTCCCCCTCCATGTTTTGCAAAGAAAGTGGAGCGGGAAGCAATTGCTGCTTTCCCCTCCACTTCCTTTTTCCCTCCATGTTTTGCAACAAAACTGTAGGAGGAAAGTGATTCCTGCTTTTCCCCCTCCACTTTTGTTGCAAAAATCTGCTTTCCCCCTATACTTTTGTTGCAAAAAGTGTAGGGGGGATGGAGCTTTTTGCAAAGAAAGTGGAGGGGAAAAGCAGGAATCAAAGTGCTTTGATGCCTTCCTTCCTCCTTCACTTTCTTGCAATGAAAGAAATTTTGAGTTAGAAAAGTGGGTGGCGTCTTATACATGGGAGTCTTATACATGGAAAAATACAGTATCTACGAGATCTCTGATTGTTTTCTTAAAAGAGAATACACTCAAAAGCACAAAGTGAATCTACTGTAAAGGAGGAGACCTCTGTGACTATTATGTCCCTACATCACACATTCATTGAGCTACTCAGACACAGTTGCCAAGGGCATGGGGTCACCACAGTACAAACATAAGTATTCTTTTTAACTTACAACTTTCTCGAACAATTTATATAATATATTTGAACTAGAAAAATTGGGTTATATGTTTGTTTAGTTTCTAGAACTGCTGTGAGCAGTGCCTCTGTAATGCAGAACATTCATCGTACATCTTCTGTATATGATGGCACAATCAATGGAAATAACTGTCATGAAACTGTTATGTAAAAATCATTTCTTGCTTACTACTTTTAGCTGGTAAGCCAGATTTCTCCAAAGTGGGGTCCTCTGGGTGAATTATTGTACATTTCCCTTTTGTCCTCAAATAGAATAGACATAGGCTGACACTAGACAATACCAACTAGGGGCAAAAAGTCCTCTAAGACATTATGAGTTGCCAGCAAAATCTTGAGGGCTATACAGTATATAGACAACTGTCAGGGCAAATGCATCTGAAAATGCTGTGGTTCTGCAGTAAGATTTTAAGAGCTCTGCCCATTTGCTTAGATTCATCAAGTCTCTTCTTAAAACAGTATGAGTTGAGACAGACTGTGATATCTTAAAACTAGGCATGTGCACTGACTTTGGATCAAATGAACTGAATCAAGATATGTGTGTATTTCTGAGATGACTATGCACTGGAGCAAAGAACCATTGGTCACACATAGATCCCTTGTATTATATCCTACATTCATGTAGTGATTAGAAGAAGAAAAAAGAAAAACTAAGGATTACAAAGGAGAGCATGTTCTTTACCTTAGAAGGAATCTTTTATTTTGCAAAATCAGTGGTTACATTACTAGGTATGGGGTTTTCAGATTGCCCCCCCCATGCACATATACACACACTGCTATCAGAATTGAGCAGGAATTTCCTCTGCTAGAATTCTGGTAGCTCTAACAAAAATAAATAAATAAATAAACCCAAATTCTCGGAGGAGTTCAAGAACCCTGGTATGTTTTCTTCTGAAGTTATGGTCACTTACTGTAAGCCACCCAGAGACCTCTGGGTAGTGCGGGCGGCATATAAATTGAATAAATAAATAAATAAATAATAAATAAAGCATGGGGAAGGACATGTGTGGAGCTTTCTAAGTTCGATGAGAACTGCAAAGTATTAGCAGACTAGTAGTTTTTTGAGAGGCACCTTTTACAAAGCCTCATGAGCAAAAGGACCACAAACCTCTAATAATTCGGAGTTTCCCCATTTTATTCATCCTTCATAATTAAAAAACCCATTCTGCCTACTGGCCACCAATCATCTGACCAGCAGGCTGATAGGCAGCCACCCACCCCCACAGCCTACCCCCACCCCTTACTCTCCATACCTTAGCCCCCCCCACTGACACCCCCATAATCACTGTTATCATGAAGGTCTACATTTGGCTTCCACAGCCACAGTGTGTAAAAAGGGAGACTGGTTGCCCTTTGCAAAGATGGCGGCTGTGGCTTCATTTAGGGTAGGGAAGCTGCAGCTTGCATCTTTGCAAAGGGCAGCCTGGATTCCCTTAGCCTGCATTAAGGGAATTCCCATCTCTACCCACCACCTTCACAGGTACTGGGGGGGGGGGGAAGGGACTTCCATACATGGATTTAACAAATAGTAGTTCTGGGGGAAAAATGATTCCTATAGGGTACATCAAGTTCTGTATGAGCTGACTTTCCTTGGCCCCTGCTAGTACTGTGACAACAAGCAAATTACTGGAGGGTGTGGGGCAAAGAGTCACAAATTCATTCATTCATTCATTCATTCATTCATTCATTCATTCATTCATTCATTCATTCGTTTAATTTATAAACTATCCCATTAGTGGGATGCAGTATTCTGGGCTGGGCATATACTGTTGGGCTATAAATAACCATTAAGAGGTTAAAAACATGAGATAGAATAGCATATGAGAAAAGGGAAATGTTGGATAGGGATGATAAAAGCAAGTGCAGATGTTCTATATGATCTAGGCAAGTCTGGGTCGTGACATTAGAACGTTCAAATATGTGTGTCCATTGGAAAGTCCTATTACAGAAAGGAAGTTACTTAAAGTGCTTTATAAAAGCATGCCTGTTTCTTTGTGTTGCTGGCCCTTGTATCTGGGACTGTATTGACACAGGTAATCAGTGCATTGCATACACGCTCTAATATTAAAGTGAAATGCTCTTAGGTTAAAATGAAATTAATACCTGCAAAGAAACAGTCTTTGTTGATTATTACTCAAAAATATTATTAGCAGTACATTTGGTGAGGTCCTTTTTAAAGAGAAAGGTGGGGTAAAAGAAAGAAATAAATGGCCACTGCTACAGAGATCCTTGTCAGATGTGTATACAGAAACTCTCTGAAAACTTTTTATTATTATTATTATTATTATTATTATTATTATTATTATTATTATTATTATTATTATTATTATTATTATTATTATTATTATTATTATTATTATTATTATTATTACTACTACTACTACTACTACTACTACTACTACTACTACTACTACTGTGTTCCCCTGGAAATAAAACAGTGTTATATTAATTTTTGCTCCACAAAATGCATTAGGGCTCATTTTCAGAGAATGTTTTTTTTTCCATGTACAATAATCTGTGTTTATTCAAATACAGTCATGTCATCTTTTTCCGGTTGCTACACAATGGTGGAGGGTGGGGTTTCACTTAACTGAGGCTTATTTTTTTGGAGTAGGTATTATATTATGAGCATCCTGAAAAATCATACTAGGGCTTATTTTCAGGTTAGGTCTTATTTTTGGTGAAATAGGGCATTATTATTATTATTATTATTATTATTATTATTATTATTATTATTATTATTATTATTATTATTATTATTATTATTATTATTATTATTATTATTATTACCAGAATTGTAACTGGCGGGAGTTAAGGCAGTTGTTGAGAAAAAAAATCCAAAAGCCCCATGCCTATAAATCTCTAAAGTCTTGTAGCTGTAGCATCACTCATTTCACGTCCAGGAATCAGGAAGTGTAGGAGCATAAAAAAGAATGGAAACTGTGGCAGCAAGTGCCCTGTGTTGCCTTTCTGACATCCCTCATTCTCTCTCTTCTTAATGTCTCTGTTAAGAAGTATTTATCCTAGTGGCAGGAAAAAGAAAAATAATACAACAGAGTGCCCCATTCTACAATCACTGCCACCCTTCTGGCTTGCCTTCAGCTTTCAATGATCTATTTGTAGGGGAATGGGATCTTTGTGAAAAATTTGGAATATATACATGTCATCACGGAGCCAGGTAAGAATTGGATCAGAGCATCAACCTGTTCTGGTGGCATTTATTTGGGCACAGAGGAGGTCACAGGGGGTGTGCATGCCCTTATTTAAAACCTCTGTAGATCATCTATCCATTACATTATCTGGCCTCTTTCTCATGTCACCTACAGCAAGGTGATTGAATATAACAGTTAGAGGGTAATTCTAGAGAATCTTATGGAGAGTTCTACCTCCTTCTGACTATCTGAATTAGCCGTCTTCAGAAGTATTTTTTGAAAGGCATGGCTTTCTACAAGGAAGATTGGGAATTGATGCCTGTCTAAGTACATGGAAATCTGAAGGAAAGCTTAAAACAAAATAAGTGACATAGAATAAAAAGGATTTATATAACTTCAGACATGAAACTAGACAGTAGTATTTATAAGCCTATAAATTTTAAAGCTCCCAGCCTAATTTGAAAGCAGTTTAGTGATACCAACGAAGGAAGACAGCATAAAGAGAAGGTTTCTTTGATTATCAGAATGTTTGCTCCTGAAAATTAGAGCAGTCATTTATCAGGTTTTGTCTCAAGGCTATAATCAGTTCAAGATATTAAAAAACCAAGGTAATTTAGCATGCTGCATGTCAATCAAGTTTGGGAGGGGG
The DNA here is from genome assembly GCF_051106095.1 of Pogona vitticeps. Classification (NCBI taxonomy): domain Eukaryota; kingdom Metazoa; phylum Chordata; class Lepidosauria; order Squamata; family Agamidae; genus Pogona; species Pogona vitticeps. The sequence goes on from NC_135783.1 coordinate 284,604,201, forward strand.
AACCAAGGCAGTGTGCAAATGTAAAGTTGAAATATGCATATGCTAAGGTGATGTGATGTGGTAGCAATGAATAATCACTCATCCAATGAGCAACAGTATCTTTAACACAACAGTTGTGTACATGTGAAGTGTAAATTGAAGGCAGATACCCACAATTTATTCTCCTGAACATTAATAGAAGCTGGACAGTGAAGTTTAATGACTTTGAAATATTAAATCACCATGAATGTCTGCAAGAAGGAATTACTTCATATACTATCAATATTCAAAGTTTAAAAAATGAGCCTGCTTCTAATGATATGCAATATTTGAGAGCTCAAAGTAGTGACCATAGCAGTTTTTGAAAACCTTTAAAGTAAGGGTGCAGTTACATGTTGAAAAAGGCTTTTATTTTTGAATCAGGATTAGCATGTTTGAACTTGATCTTTAGAATTCTGGCTACATGATGCACAGGGAAGCATGGAATATTTTTACCTGGGAAGCATGCTTTTTTGGGTTCAAAAGTAAGGTATTTTACTCAGCCACAAAAAGGTTGTTTATTTTAAGTAACCAGTGAAATCAATTTATTTTAAATCATTTTAGCGTATGTGAACACCTCTGTTGGTGTAAATTGTTTTCTGTGGAGTGTGTTAATAGATGCCAGGATCACAGTTTCTGGCTGCAGCAAAACCTTGAAGTCTGATCAGAGATAGAAAGGCTGGGTGGGGGAAGCGCTCCCTCCTTTGCAAGCTTAGAAGCTGCTAATCTTGTCAATTTATCTGGTCAATTTATGTTTGCCACTGGCTGCTGTGTCTTCCCTCTAGCCTGCTCCAGCTGCTTGTTCCCTAGCTACCTCTCCTTCTCCACCCTGTGTGTTTGTGTATGCATTCGTGTGCATGGGCACCTGTGTGTGTGCTCATATTCCTGAGCATGTGTTGGGCTGGAAGAAAACCTTGCAGTCCCACCTATTTTATTTTATTTTTCTATCTGTCATATTGAACTAGTGCTATGCCAGATTGCAAGAGATAATAAAAAATAAAAAAAATATTACAGGCAACACCAGAGAAGCAGCCACAGCTGGTGGCTGTGATAGGCAGCCAGATTGAGGGCAGGCAGGTGCAGGACAAAGTCTCAAATACAAGAATTTTAAAAGCCCATGCACTTCCATGCACTAATATATTGCACATCTTAAAATTGGATTACAAGTTGTCCCGTTAGGATGCACATACCTACAGAAAGACCATGTGATTGCCATGTGACTTTAAACCAACTTCAAAACTCCTAATCCATCTCCCGACTCATTTTCACAAAATAACCACACTGTTAGTCACTGTTATTATTCTGATACTGCAATGTCAGCTAAGGAGAACAGATCTTAGCTTATTTAAGGCAATCCAGTGAATTCATCACAGAAGTACTATTTGATACCAAACTTTCTGGTCAAGAATAGTCACTTAGATGTAATTACAGTATTGCCATGGTATTTTTCTGTCATTTGTGCTTCCTTGCAATATTATATAACAGAAGCCTTCAGATTTACATCAAGAACAATACACTAATGAAAGATGACTGCATCACCTGAACAAAGAGAAGCAATTTGCTAGTGTCATAAAAGATGTGTGGAGTGCTGTATTTCAAAATAGGTTTGTGTCTTTCATTTTTTAAAAAATCCAATAAAAAAATTAAGTGGTGGGAAAGCTGATTCCCATTGATATGTCCGAACTCTTCAAAGTTAAAAAAAAATCTATAAATAATTAGAAAATAAAGTATCATATTAAATTTAAAAGGCAAGATATGCCTGAGTCAAATCTGCTTTGTCCCATTTTTGGGCTGGGCTAATTTCAGTTTATTTGACACAGTTTTACTATCAGTTGTTTGCATAACACTGCTGACACACTTAACAGTCTTATCTCCCTCATTCCACACAAGTAGGTTATTTACTCATTTTCCTGATGAGCTACTAAAACAGAGAGATCTGCTTGTTTCAGTACTCATGGTGAGACATCTTAAGCCTGCAAAAGATGTCTGATTGCAAGCACTGAAGACTTTCTTATTGGTGGTAACATTTCATTTAAGATTCAAAATACTTGTTACTTTCCATCACTTTCACACCAGCTCCTTCATCCTCATATCACTGGGAATTAATTTTTTTTCTTGGTCTCTCCACTTTCAAGGTGGGGACACAGGACAGGGTCTTCTCTGTTGCTGCTCCAAACTCTGGAACAGCCTCCCTCAAGAAGCCTCATACTTGATGCCTTCCCACAAGCAAGCAAAGATCATTCTCTTCAGTCAGGTTTTCTCTTAGGGATTGGCTGCCTTAAAATGGGACTGTTGTTTTTTTGTTGTTTTTAATGTGTTTTTAGTACTGTTTTTATCTACTAATTTAAATGTTATACCTTTTCCATCTCTTTAATAATCTTATAATTTATTGTTCTTATCACTGAATACTGTTTTTTTAAATACTATAAGCTGCCTGGAGTCCTTTTCAAGAGAAAGGTGAGATATAAATCTTTTACATAAATAATAAACAAATACAAGGAAAAGATAACTTCAGCATTGCAACCAGTGAATAGTTTATGGCAGAAAAGTGCTTAAATAATGTGTGGAATCAGGGACCAGCCTTTGATGGATGGTGATTCCTCCTCATTTGTCAGGATCCCCATCATTCTATCCCATTCCATCCAGCAGTAGGAATAGCATTTCACGATACAGGAGACTAGAAGGAGGGGATGAGGGTTACACACACTTTATCAATGTGGGATCCCACCCATAAACAACCTTTTATTTCAGCTACACATTCAGCTGCCATTCCATTTCTGGGCACAATTCAAAGTGCTGATTTTAACCTATAACACCCTAAGTGGCTTGGGTCCAAGGTATCTAAAAGACTGCATCTCGCTCTATGAGCCTGCCCAGCTATTAATATAATCAGAGGAGGCCTTTCTCAATCCAGCCGCCCTCACAGGTACACTTGTTGGTGACACAGGAGAGGGCCTTCTGAGTTGCTGCTCCCAGGTTCTGGAACGCCCGCCCACAGGAGACCAGGCTGGCCCCATCCTTGCTGTCCTTCCACAAGCAGACAAAGACTTTTCTCTTCAGGCAGACTTTTTCTTGTTGATTGGCTGAGATGGATTTTTTTTTCTTTCCAAAATTGGATTGTTTTGCTCTGTTGCTTTTAAACGTGTTTTTAGTATTGATTTCATTTACCATTTTAATATGATACTTTTAAAATTATTTTTAAATTTGTAGAGTGGTGCCTCACAAGACGGATTTAATTCATTCCACAGTTAATGTTGTCTTGCGAAAAAATTATCTTGCGAAACATGTTTTCCCATAGGAATGCATTGAAATCTAATTAATGCATTCCTATGGGCAAAAAAAGTCAGAACAAAGTCAAATGTGGTTTACAAAGGGTTTATTAAGTGCTCTTTAAAGCCACACATATTGTGCAGATGATTTAAAAAAATTCAATCACAAAACTTTAACTTTTTAAACATCATAGAAAAACATTTAAAAATCAGCAAACATGAAGCAGGAACAAAAAACGGAAAACATTCTTCTTGTGAAGCACAGCCATAGGAACATTTGTCTTGTGAGTCATCAACACCATTGCCAAAACCATTTGTCTTGCGAGTTTTTTTGTCCTGAGAGGCATTTGTCTTGCAGAGCACCACTGTATACTTACTGTTTTTAGTTTTTAAATATTGTCCTTTTAATGATGTAAGCCACTTTGGGTCCTTTAGGGAGAAAGGTAGGGTAAAAACAAACAAACAAACAAACAAACAAACAAACAAACAAACAAACAAACAAACAAACATAATACTGTTTGACTTCAGAGTCTTTTTTTTAAAAATTATTATGCAGAAAATAAATGAGCAGAGCTGCATCTTTGAAAACTGGTGCATTTTCAGGGAGACTTGGTTTTTTACTATGCTTGCTGGATTCTTTCAGTTCGACCCCAGCAGTAAATCTGGGATGTTCGACTTTACTTTCTTAACCCTATTGTTTTGAGAATCCAAAGAAGAAAAAGGCCAAGCTCAGTATCATCTCAGCTGCTTCATGCCTGAAAAGGAAATGCTGTTTTCCTTAACAGGACATTAGGTTGGTTTCTTCTTAATTGTGGGAAGTAAATACAAGTGAAAAGTGTTATTAGCATGTAGGTAACAGTTTGCTTCTTCCAAAAGCTTCATAGACATAATTGGAAGTGACAAGCAGAGGGGTGAGGGTTATGAAAAGAGCACCCAGGCAAAACTTCACTTCATGCTTCCTTTCCTCTGATGATCTTTTCTAAATAGTTTAACAACTTTCAACATGCAGAACTGGGGAATGTGTGCAGAACAAAACTCCTAACATATTTGTAAGGAAGTGCTTCATTAAGACAGTGCTAAATGAATGGATGCCAAGCTGGGGGTCAAATTGCTTGGCCATCCTGTATATATATGCAAATATAGCATTCCATATTTAGCCAGTACTGTTGAAATGGTTTCTCAGACCATGAAACCACAAAATTCAGTTTCACACACTGCTTGGAACAACTACTGTGTTCTATAGCTGGCTTTCATTCTCTGTCTTTCATTCAGTAGCCTTTCTTAAAAGTATGGAAATAGGTGTAAACAGAAAGAATTGATGGAATAAGTCAATTATTCTTTTTTTTTTAAGTGTTTTGTCTCTTTTTAAAAAAATACCACATTCCTAACTATCATATAATGACAACATTCAAAACCCAAGAATGGCTTCAGATATTAGAACGATATGTTGCCAGTGGGGTGCCAAGCCATTCCAAACAAACATACACCAAAACATCTGCAGAGGCAATTAGCCTCAAACAACTTCAAAACTTCTGAGAATGAAAAATTAAACAGCACTTTATATACGTGTAAAAATGAATTGGCTCAGCACAGACGAGGCTTCAGAACATCTTTGTTTTTGGGATCTCTTGTTTTTTATTTGTTTTTATTTATTTATTTATTTTGTGTGTGTGTGTGTTCAAGGCTGAAAATAAACACATCTGGTTAAATAAAGAAGTGTGGTTTCAGGTTTTGTTTGATGTATGAGTTTCATCTTCCAGCACAGGTCTATGTGTATGCCTGTTTATGAAGAGAGGGGGAGATTTGCTCATTTCCATGTTACTTTGCATTGTCTAAAATCCTGTTTGTGATGTTATCAGCCAGGGTTGTTGTGGGTTTTTTTTTTTGGTTTTTTAATTTTTGTTTTAAATTAGACATTTCCCTCTCCTGTCCTTGGGACCTTGCTTGTCCCAAATAATCCCCTTTCATAATCAGGAACCTGTGGTAGCCATAGGAAGTGGGGGAGTCTTTATTTTCAAAAAAATAAAATAAAATAAAAAAATAAAAACTCAGCCGCTGGCAAAGTCATCCTTGCACTGGTGTGTTTGCTAAATTAAAGATTGCCCTGCAGCTCTCAATGACCTCCCAACAACAAAAGGAGACTGGGGGCAAGCTCAGAAATATTTGTTTCCAAAAAATTGCTGCTGCTGCTGACCTCATCAGCCTTATGTGGGATAGCTGCATGAACACTGGATTTAAGCTAGTGCGTACAAAATGTCCTTGTTGTTGCTGCTGCTGCTGTAGTTGTTCTTGTTGTTGTTTTTATTTATATACCACCCACCTCATATTGCTAAAGTGCTCTCTTGGTGGTTTGCAACATATTTATGCAAATGACACTGCTCCACCGAGCTCAGTATGGCAAACCCGTGTACTTCACAAGAATACAGAACTTGGCTAGTCTTGATTTATTTCAATTCAATTTGTGCTTCAATTTCAATGTCCTAATGAAAGTGGTTGTAACATTTTAATTGTTTGAAATGTTTAAATTGTTAACATCCTTTCAGGGATTGCATAGTTTGTAGTGGGAACTGCAGAATGAGATGCATGGTTGTTATTTGCTCATAGCTCAGAAAACATTTTAGGGACATAAGACAAAAACCAGAAATATGTACATACCTTCTGTAATTAACAGGTAGTAAAACACAGAGTTGACGAGATGTATGGATTATGAACAACTTTTCTTTTTGCCATTAACTGGTATACAGTGGTGCCTCGCATAACGATTTTAATTGGTTTAAAAAAACGTTATGTGAAACATCGTTATGCGAAACACCATTTTCCATAGGAATGCATTGTAAACCGGTTAATCCGTTCCAATAGGCATGGATTGCCGTCCTTAAGCGAAAAAACCCATAGGAAACATCGTTAAACGATACAATGTTTCCTCCATTTGAATGTATTGAAGCTGACTCAATACATTTCAATGGCTTTGCGAAGTCAATTTTTGCAAAATTAAGTGTGTCATAAAATGGTCAAAAATGGTTTTAAATGCTTGGATTAGCTTCTGCACCCTCTAAAACGGATGCAAAAGTTAATTTGGCTTTGATCTGACTTTTCGTTAATTAATGGTGAATTTTTCCCCCCAACTTTTGACAGCTGTCAAAATCTGACAGTTCCATTATTTCCTATGGGGGAAGAAAAAATTCACAAAAAATTAATGAAGACTCAGAAACTGTTCTAAATGCTTGGATTCGTTAGAGGACCCCCTAAGTCATGTGCAAACCTGATTTGGCTTTGATCTGAACTTTCGAAGTTTATGGCGAATTGTTTTCTCCCCCACAGGAAAGCATGGAGCTGTCAGATTTTGACAGGTCCATTGGTTCCTATGGGCCGGAAAAAAAAATTAACCATAAATTAACGAAAAGTCAGATCAAAGCCAAATCAGGTTTGCACATGACTTAGGGGGTCCTCTAACGAATCCAAGCATTTAGAACCGTTTTTGACCCTTCTAAGACACTTTTTAAATTGAAAAAAGAAACATCGTTAAGTGAAGCAGGGGACCTAAAATCGCATTCGTTATGTGAAGCATGGTCCCAAACTTCGCTAAGCGAAAATCGCCCATAGGAAACATCGTTATACGGTGCATATTATTTTCTAAAAAAACACATCGTTATGAGAATTCATCGCTAAACGAGGCAATCGTTAAGTGAGGCACCACTGTACTGGACAGCTCCCTTTATTTGCTGCAGTCCAGGCATGAAATTGACCTGTTGGACTTTCAACTCAGATTTAAGATCAAGTACGGCTTCCCATACGCTCAAACCCTTGACTCTAAGAGGCACAAAAATCTGCAAGCTATATTTCTCCTTCCAATAATTACTTAGGAGGAAGTGGGAATTCTCCACACTGTTTTTGGAAAATGCAGTCAGAGGCTTGTGAATATTCTACATTAATTATTATAGAGTGGTATGCATGCAGACAGGTTTATTTTTCTACTAATATACTCCAGATAGTTACTGAGAGAGGTTCACTAAACTGGATCAGAAACCAGCAAGGTTGTATAGATGTATTTAAGACCTTGACAACGTTTCAATTTCCTGAGAGATACTTCCATACATATCAAAGTTTTATTTACTCATCTATTCAAGAGCAGATGAATCCACCCGTCGGAATCAGTATATAAAAATATGTTACAATTATTAATAATCGGCCTCTTGGTTCAAAGATAATCAGCAGACCATAATTTAATAATCAGCTATTAGCATTTGCACATGGATTTGATGATTCTATGTTCTTTGTTTACAGATGGGACCAAATAAGATAATAAAGAACTAAAATCATAGGAAAATTGGTTGTTTTTTTTCCGTCCATATAGATGTTACCTAGCTATGCTTAGAATTTCATAGCAGATTATTTTTTTCAGAAGCAACTGTGGTAAAAGTGTTCCTTAGAACGGCCCTTACACGGGACAGAGAGGGATCCAGGAATGATCCGTCCCTATCTCCAGCAAAATCGGGTCCTGTAACTTTGCTCTAGGCGACTTCTCACCCTTTCGCCCAAGTCTGTCCCGATTTTAAATAAACAATGTCTAGGAGCTCTGGAAGATCTAATCTTCCTTTCATTAATTTAGGACCCTAATTTGGTAGCGTAATGTGGCCAGATCAAAACAATCCTAGTTCCAAAATATCCAATTTACTACAGTAGCTTAGTCTAAACAAGGAGACAGCTTACAGACAATTTGTCTTTTTATATTTTATTACAAAAGATATCGTTTCAACAAGCTCATTTTAACGTCATTCAGTATTTCCAAATTATTTCCAAAATAACTCCCAGCCTTAGCCACCAGTCATTTCCTCTATAAAGTGAAAATAATGAACTGTCTAACTATATCTTAAATAAGCATTCTTACGCAATCTCAAAATAAAGTCCTGTCAGCTGCATATCTCTCGGTGTGTCGTCTCTCTCCCTTCCATCTCTTCTCCGTCGCTTTTCCTCTCTCTTCGCCCATCTTTCTTAAGCCGTTGTGTCCTTGTCTGTTGGAGTTTTGATAAGATAAGGGTCAACTTGTTCTTCTTTACTTTTTTTTCTTCTGCTGGAAAAAGAACTGACCTTGTACAATTTTTTCTTCCTAATTAACACCTGGACATCAGTTAGCTTCTAGTTGTTTCGTTGCTGTAATGAAACAAAATCCATCTCTATTCTACTTTTACATTTTCCATAATCAAATTCATGACAGCAACAAATGCCAGAACTGTGTTCCAGGAACCAGTTTTAAGGGTTGTCTTGGGTATATCTATTGAAGAATACATTGTTACTGCATACAATACAAATATGGACTCCTTAGTTATTTTATTCATATCCTGAAAGTTCTCCTAGGACAGTGATGGCGAACCTATGGTACGCATGCCACAGCTGGCAAGCAGAGACCTCTCCCTGGGCACATGAGCAGAGTGCTAACCCCCCCACTTCCACCCACCCCCGCAGCCAAACCTCAAACTGCATGATTGTAAGCCACCTGTCCCTGCTACCTTCCTTGGTTGGCACTTGTAAATCAGTTCTTTTAGAGATCGGAGATAAGGCTGCTTTATTGTTTACAGCTCAGGCCAGTCAATCCAGCTTCTGAATTACTACTTCTGCCAGAGGTGACTGCAAGCAGGAGGGAGAGCTCCAATTAAGGCAGGAAGGAAGGTGCGAGAGAGGGACGGGTAGATTCATCAGCTTCTTTAAATGTAATCAGAGGAAACAGGGACATATTGAACTGATGCAAATGATTGCTGAACATTTATGGAGGAGGGAGGGAGGTTGTGTGTGAGAGAAACTGACTCTTTCGTGAAACCAAAATATGGCCCTGCAGTGTCTTTTTCTGGTAAGTATGGAAATTAACAAAAGAAGCCTAAACATGTTTGTCTTAAAACAGCCTTTGATGAAAAGATTTTTCTGCCCTCTGTACCATTTGAAATATTTAAATATCTAATATTTTATTACGTGATTATTTAATTGTTGTTATACTTTATGATCTTTTATATGTTGAATTTATTTTATACTTGTAATTATGTTTTTGGTTTGATTGTGTTGTGAACCACCCAAAATAGCCTGGCTAGATGGGTAGTGAAAGGAAGGAAGGAAGGAATTTACTTTTAACTTGGCAGCAATAGGTGAAGGTTTGAAAATTTATAGTACTATAGAAATATATCAGAAATATATCATTAGAGCTTCATCATATAAACAATGCTATCCATGTTTATACAAGTGTAATTCCCTTAGAGTCAATGGTGCTTATCCCCAGGGGGTTTATAAGAAGACAGGCTTGATAAATGATTATTCATTAATCTTTCTGGATTTTTAAAGGACAAAGTAATAGTATGAGTACTTAATCCATTAATTGGTTAAGTATAACATTCACAATGCCTCCACCTATCTTTAATTGAATTCAGTTATGCCATTTATCAGGTTCCTTAGGTGATCTTCGTTAAGATACTGATTAGATCTTGATCATCTGAGGCTTCAGCAAAGTCCTCAGACTCTGTTTTTGATTCCTAGAGTCCCCAAACTGGGAACACTGAGAAACACTGCCATGGTAGATGTGACCAGTAACAGGATACTCTGCAAAACAAACTGGTGAAGTGAAAACAAAAGTAGCTTTTCTAAAAAAAGTATACAACAGAGATAAGGGTTGAACTTTAAAAAACACTACTCTTCAGGGAGGCTTTTCAAAACAACCCTGTCTGAGTGCCTCCCATCTGGTCCTCATTATTGTGAAAATTTCTTGGTGCCATTGGCTTTTATGTTTTTGATTTGTCACTGCTGTTTCTGTTACATTTTAGTGTCCATAGTTTGTTTGTCCTGGTTTGTAATTGTCAGTAAGCTACCCAGAATAGTGCCTTGGGACTAACGGGGTGGTATATAAATTAAATATAAATAAAATAATGAAAAAAGGAACCTTCCAAACTTCATCTACACTGCATTTAGCTCTGCAATTCTTGCTGAGAACAGCAAGTACAATATTTCAAGATTCTGTTTAGATTCTAAATTGAACTGGGCAGAACTGGAATATTTAGCAGTCTCACTAACAGCAAACACCTAGTAAAAGACAACCAACTACCTCCGGGACTCCTGCTCCGGATTTTGCCTCGAGGTTTACTCCTGAAGCCTTTTCCATCAGTGGATATAGCCACAAGGCAGTGGAGGTTTGAAATCGGAATTTTCCTTCTCCTAGATGGGCTGCCTTCCAAGGCTAACGAGCACTTGACATTTTTCTAAAAGAGCTGTCAGTTGGAGGAGTCAATAAAGAACCAAAAGGACAAAATGTGTACATGACATGAGTTGTTTTTTCTAAACTAAAACCTCAGTATTCAGGTTTAATGGTAGTGTTGGCACTTCAAAATAAATAATTTGGTTTTGTGTTGTCGTTTGGACACTCAGCCTCAAAAAGTTTCGCCATCACTGTCCTAGGAGATCAGAATGGTTTCCATATGTTTTCTACTGTACATAGGGATCCATTCAGATTCTGGAAAGAGTCACCACCTTTAGTTTCAATAGTGGAACTGCAGATTTATCATGTTTGCACCAGCATCATACTGCCAATACATATTTAATGTTTCTTTCTTCTCCTGATGGGTTGGTTCCTAAAGCACAGCAATTCAGAGTTGATGCCTAGCAATAATAATAAATACAGACAGACAGACAGACAGACAGACAGACAACAATTCTAAGACCACCCACCTTCAAAACTAAGAGGAATAGAGAGAGTTGTAGGGAATAGGGGGTTATGGGGAGGAGAGACATGGGAGATTAACTGAAATTTGGTAGGCTTTTTGTTTTGCAATGTCATTGACTGAGTCTTTCTTTATATCTGATTTTTCTTCCACCACATTTGAGAGCTGCCACAGAGCATAGTGGATGCCTTCCAGAATGTTTTGGAGTTATATCATTGTGAGAGGGAGTGCCTCCACATGCACACTGATGGCAAGGGTTGTTCTCTGAATTACACTATTAAATAATAGTGTGATTAGTGATCCTGGAGAATTCCGGAAAAGGAAGAGTTTGGCGGAAGGTGATTGCTATAGAAAACTTTGTTAGTATCTATGACTGATTATAGAGGGGTAAGAACAATTGAGAAGCTACGATTGCTGCAAAATAATAACAGCTAGGGATGTGTGGAAGCCTCCCAACCTTGTCTGTGCCACAATACAGGCCACATAGATTGGAGCTAACCCATTCTGTACTCTCTTGGTGATACTCTTTTTTGGTGAGATATATCCTTGGCTATATATAGGACATAGCCAGGGACAACAGAAGACCACTATTCTTATAACAGCTATTATGGAATAATCTCCATCACTAATGGAAATTCTGATAGTCTGAGAAATGAGGAAAGCTTGAAGGACCCTTGGTACATCATATCAGCAAACTTGTTTTTTTTTTAATTAGCACAATAATATGGTAATAACTGCCAAATGCCACTATAGAATTTAAAAATTATATATCTGTATCTGAAATTCAGTGTGTCAAAAGATTCAAGACGTACCCAGAACGAAGTCATTTTGAACTTAACTTGTGTAAAAGAATTTTCTAAAGACTTTGAAACCTGCAGTAGACAAGGTAATATTGACGACCTTTACGAAGGAAGTGTCATACCCCACCACCAAGTTGTATGTCTTTGAGGGCAAGATGGCTAGAGGAGATGAAAGGATGACACAGCGATCACACACCAGATCAGATTGACAGCTTACGTCTTGTCAAAGGTCTAGCTCAAAGTCTATTCTCTTCAGTATAAAATTGCTTAAATGAACATGGGTTAGCTCTCCAGTGAAGATGTCACCCGGTTGAAAGCGATCACAGATGCGAAGGAGGAGCAATCTGGGCAGTTGAGGGCATCGGAGTATACTAAACTGCAGAGAAAAGTGAGGCACTGATGTTTTTGATACAAAGATGAGCTGCATTTAACCTTAGCACTCTACTTTTTCTTAAATAGCTATGGGATTCTTTGGCAACATTGATTTGCTTTACTGCCCTTGTATTCAGTAGAACATAGGAGAGACTTTGGGAAACACTTCAGGCATTCTTTGCCCAAGATACAATGACTACTTCAGTTACACAGTACACTGTTGGGGAACAGAGAGAAGAGGGGAGAGAAAGAGAGAGAGAATGTGTCTCTGTGCCTATACACTGAACCATTGAGAAAACTATGTTTAGTAGTTATTGTATTATACTAGGGCTCAGAAGGCCTAGGAAGGCCCTGTTCAAGGAGAAAGCTCCTTGGATTATCTCTATTATTCTTTTTCAGCCTAACTGACCTCACAGAATGGTTGTGAGAACACAAGAAAACCATATACGCCAACCTGAGTTCCCAGGGGGATGGATGAGATAAAAATGTAATTAATTAATAGATATAAAGATGTTAACATTCATCACCTTTTCTTGATGTGTTTTTAACATGAACAGGAGCTAAACATTTCTTTTGAAAGGAATCAGTTTATAACTATGGAGTAAACAGCCAACCGGCCAATTTGACAGTAGTCACAATCAAGCAATAGACATATTATCATGGTAAGGATCATGATATGACTGCAGTGAATGAAGTGTTCTGCATTAATCTGCTGTACAATGACAGATAATTTCTCCCTGTATTCCCTTTTGTATAGAGTCACCAAGGAATTCTCTCTGTTAATATTTTCCTCTTCCTCATGTTCTCTTCACCCATATGATGTATGTTGCTTTAAGATGAATGGCGTTTGCAAAGCCTCTTGGGCCACGTTCCATTTTATAACTTTTTTTTGTTAGACTGAAACAGTTGGTTAGAACAAGGGGCAATCAGGATATATCTTTATAAAATATCTATACATGCACAGTTGTTTTTGAAGTGTTCTGTGTCATTCCTATTCAAACATTTCAAAGATAATATAAAATGGGGCATTTTATCCATATGTTTCACTGTCACTTTTCAGAATTTATTCACTTCTTTAAAAAAGAAGTAGTAATGAATGGATTAGATCTCATAAATATATCTTTTGCTGTCTTTTAGTAATAGCTGTGTGAAGTTCTATTCGTTTAGAACCCGAGCTTGGAATGTTAAAGAGGTTATTTCTTAACCCTCACTCAAATATATAGGACAATTTATTTTATTTATTTATTTATTTATTTATTGTACTTATACCCCGCCTATCTAGACATTTCGACCACTCTAGGTGGCTTACAACAAATGATAACAAGTTCTAAAAAATTTATAACAATTAATTAATTAGATGATTCTATAAGATGGGAAAAATAAAAATAAATCAAATAAAGAGAGAGAAAAAAGGAAAGAGGACAGGAATTAACTGGAAGGCCTGCCTAAACATCCATTTTTTAAGTTGGTTCTTAAAAGTACCCAGCGAGGGTGCAGCGCGAATCTCCGGAGGCAGGTTATTCCAGAGACGAGGAGCCACCGCTGAGAAGGCCCGGTTTCTAGTTCGTTCTTTCCGGGCCTCCCTTGGCGTCAGGCTCCTCAGCCTCACCTCTTGGCTCGCACGGGTGACACAGGTAGAACTAGTTGGGAGTAAGCGTTCCGCCAAGTATCGAGGTCCTAAACCGTTTAGGGCTTTATATGTAAGCATTAACACTTTGAAGTCAATGCGGAAACGGATGGGCAGCCAGTGCAGCATGGCCAGAGTAGGAGAGATATGCTGGTATTTTTTCACTCCAGTAAGGAGTCTGGCCGCCGCACTCTGCACCACTTGAAGTTTCCGCATCAGCTTCAAAGGAAGCCCCACGTAGAGCGCATTACAGTAGTCTAATCTAGAAATTACGAGCGCAAGTACTAAGGTAGTGAGTGCCTCCGTGTCTAGATAAGGAGTACCTCAAACTGAACAAAATGTGGTGGGAAACGATCTTTTCACCAGCTTAGAACAGATAAAGGTCTGGCATACTTCTGCTAACAAAATACCTAATAAATATTGGCAACATTTAACAGAAAAAGACACACATCCACCTGCACCTTCTACAGCACACCAAGTGTGGGAAATCCACTTGCAAGGACTCCTGAGGCAATAATAATTCCATCATTATTCCATGATGAAGCAGTGCCATGCAGATGTCTCACTATGAAATGTGGTCAGACCATGTTCTTTTAGGTAGATGTCAGCTAGAATCAGCCTGCAGTGGTGAAGAGTTGGAAAAATAAAGACACTGAATGCCATTGTCAATTTCTGGTGCCAATCAACTCTTTGTTTATTTCATCCTTGATCTTTCAAGCCACCTCACATTCAGAGAAATTTTACAAAATCCATTCATTTCAATGGACAGTAAACTGAAGTTGACATCAACAGAAACACAAGCATACAGGCTATATAGATTTTAGTTGTTGCACTGAACAGATAGTTGGTAATTTTCGCTTTGACAGGACAGCTACTTCACAACCCCTGTTAGCTCACTGTCTTTCCACAGCTATTATTTTAATACAATTGGTTTGTATGACTCTTTAAAGGCTTCCCTAATGGGCTATCCAAAAGCACTGATTTAAACTTGATGACCACAATTATTTAGGTTTGAAAAGCCACTGAGTGCCTCAGAATCAATAGGAGTTAGCAGCTCCCACTAGCTGCATGATGCCAGTCATTGCTGACATCAGGAAATATACACTGTTTTTCCTTTCCTCGCTGTCCTGTGCCCACTGCCAAGTGTGAATGGAATTGGTGTTATTTTACCTCATACAATTGTCTTGGAAACAGTTCAAATGGAATTAAAATGATGAGACTTTAAATATTTAAACTTAATGATTTCCCATATTTCTCTTTCAAAAGCTTGGCCAAAGCTGTTGCACTGGCTAATAAAGATGAAAGTGTGAAAAGACATGCATTTGCTCTGTTTACCTTTAAACGGCTATGCCTTTTAGGGATATTAAAAGCATTTATAATCAGAGTTAAAATACTTTTTTCCCACTCTGAGACCTGAATTTTTTTTTTCTTCCAGCAATGCAGACATTACAAAAAAAAAATGCTTGAATTGAAACATGCAAATGAAGATGGCCACTTCTGGTTTAGATCCAAAGGAGAAAGTTTGGAAGGTTGGGGGTTTGTGGCATTCCCAGCCTGTCACTCTTGGACATTTCTAGGAACTTAACTTTACTCTCTCCTCCTCTCCTCTCCTTTGCTTTCCTTTCCTTCTTCAGATATGTATTACACTGCAGTACATGGCACAGCCTCAGAATCCAAGGATAAGGCTGGACCAAGTGAAGGCATGAGACTGATGGAAGCATAGCCAGAAGGGTGGTTAGATCCATGCTTAGAGGAGAGTTCTCTTTGGGAGAAAGGAGTCACTTCAAGTGCAAAGCCTTCCCCCAGAACACTTAACACAACAGTGTTTGCGCTTGAGGCTTTTGTATGGTTAGAGCACACAGCTTCTTCTACCTGTGAAGAGGGTAATATCCTGTTGTGTTTCCACTGAGCAAAAAGTTATCCCAACATAGCAATGGAGGACTGTGCCATTTGCACAAACATTGCCATATGCTAGTGGAGGGCAGGTCTTCTTCAGGAGGATCATTGCATTCAGAACAGTGATGCTCGTGCCAGTCGTACAATCCTACATTACTGTGCTGGAGTGACTTTCTGCTCAGTGGAAACTCAATAGGATGTTGTTTGAGGAACTTACAAACATACATAAAGGTCTTCAAAAGTCTATAGAGAAGTGGAATCATTACAGAAACCAACATCATTATTGAATTCAGCATCCTTTTGCAGTATTCTCTTTCTCCCGTGTGTGTGTGTGTGTGTGTGTGTGTGTGTGTGTGTGTGTGTGTGTGTGTGTGTGTGTGTGTGTGTGTGTGTGTGTGTGTGTGTGTGTGTGTGTGTGTGTGTGTGTGTGTGTGTGTGTGTGTGTGTGTGTGTGTGTGTGTGTGTAAATGTAAGACCGATGAATATATTAGACCTTGCTAAATATAGATGAGCTTAATCTGAGAACTTGAAAAGATTTTGCAAAAATCTGCATAGTAAGGTAATTACCCTCCTCCTGGTAAACTAAATTAGTTTTTTTTCCTGTCTCTAATGAATATACATATGCTGTTACTAAGCCTTCTCAACTATCTTCTCTTTGAGCTATAATTCTTTAGCATGTTTCTTCAGTAATGATTACATTAGAATCTTAAAACAGCAAGCTACATATAAAACTGTTGTTCTTTATTGAGGAAGCTGCCATAACAAATTAAAAGAATTTGAGGTGCTATTAAATTCTCAAAAGGAAAGGAATGAAAAATTGGCATCCCTTTTAATTTTTATTAGAACTTTGGCGTGACATTAGGATGTAAATTGACACCTGATCTCTGGGTGCTGCTTCGTATACAGTTCCAAGATCAGCTCCAAGACATGTAAGCACAGTTCTTATTACTGTGTACAGGCATTTGAAAATGTTAACCTCATATGACAAAGCCAAGGAGTATTCAGATTTCAGCAACAAAATTAGCTCTCAGTTTCCTAACCATCCATCCATTCATCCTAGTTATATTCTGCCTTTCTCCCCATACACAAACTCAAGGCAATTTATAAAATATTTAGCCACCTGTGCTAAATATTGAAAAAAGTATTTTTCATTACCATATAGCATGACACACACAAGATCAGCAGGTGCAAGAAAATCCTTCCTGAGCCAATGTTCACAAAGAGAACATTGACAAACATATTGAAAAATATCCTCTATCATTTTTACAAAATATGCAGCTGTGGCATTCCAGTAGTGACCTTAAGGGGAAAAAAGTCCCACTTAAAAATAGTATTACATGTTAATTCTAGTAATGCATTTCTTTCTGAAGTTAAAGCAATAATTTGCTTTCTGACTTTGCAGCTTAATCCATGGGTACAATCTAGAGAATCTGGAAGACCTAAGTATTCACGTATCTATTAAAGGGCCTTAGCTAAGATTTAGACATCAGCTGAATCCCAGTCGGTTCATGATCAAAGCTTCCATCAAGTGTCTGTAACACAGTTACTCTTCTTTGAAAATTCAAAGGAATGACATAAGCTTTGCAGATCAAATACAAAGAAGGCAAAATGAGCATTTTATTATGAAAAAGTGGATCTGTATTCTTGTCCAAACATATGGCTGCTCCATTTCTGTTCGGACATGAGCAGCAAGATAGCAAACTAAATGTTAAAAATAATATATATAATTGTAGGAAATGCTTCACAGAACTACTAACTTCTGTTCCTTTTTTCTAGTTCTTTCCTGTAAAAAGCAGAGTGAGTCGAGAAAAGGATTGAATGGGCTTGGATTTCAAGCCTGCTCTTAAATAATGAGCAGAGTTAGGTGCAAATGACATTTCACACTGATTACCAGGTTGCCTAGTTGCTGGTCTTCACAACTCAAGTGGCTTGCTGTTGCATATCATTTTATATTATCAGCACAATCTCGAGACATGTTTAGTCAGATGCTATGTCCCACTATATTTGGTTGGATTTATTGTTGGATAAGTATGCATAAGACTGTGGCCTATGTATCACTGATATGAATTTCGGGTATTCAGGATGTTTAGTAGCAATCCATTTGAACCAGAAGCCACCCATTAAGAATATATTTTAGTCATCTCTGAATATCATAAATGGTTCATGAACAAAAAAGAAAACAATTATGTCCCCTTTGTGGGTCATGGTAACTCTTGACTGTGATTAAGAACTGAGACAATGCCAGAATGTTTGTTAATGCACATCATGAATTGCACGCTCTCGCTCTCTCTGTACAACTATATCAAGAAGAACTGAAGAATTTAAGTTGAATGAGAGATACTAGCTTCTTAATTGTATTTGCCTGTTATTTTCTTCCTTATAGGTTGATGAAGAGGAATGCTTAAAATCCTCAAAGGAAGCACTGCCTGTTTAGATTCAGAACCATGAGACATTTTTGCTGACATGAAACATTTTATGCACCTTTGAGTGTTAAATAACAAACTTACATTAGGCTGAAGCTAAATTTAATTTCCTGAAATTTATAGCAGCTTAAGTGAAACAGTGCATGTGGGTGTTCATATCCGTGCATTTCTGAAAATTAAAAGACTCTGGATCTTTTTCTTTTTCTTTTTAAAGAATGTAATCCTAAACAATGCTTTCCTAACCCTAACCCAACTCTAATCCTAACCCTCATGAAAAATGTATTCATTTTTATTTATTTATTTGATTTATACCCCGCCCATCTGGCCTAAAAGACCACTCTAGGTGGCTTCCAGTACAATATAAACAATAAAATAACAGAAAATTTACAAAAATCATGCTATAACATACACAATACGAAAATAAAATAGAAAATAAATAAAGAGAGAATAAACAGAAAGATCAGGCATTAGCTGGAGGGAAGGCCTGAATGTATAGCCATGTTTTTAATTGACTTTTAAAGGTGCCCAGAGTGGGGGCCGTGCGAATCTCAGGAGGGAGATTGATCCAGAGGCGAGGAGCCACCACCGAGAAGGCCCGGTTTTGTGTTTTTTCCTTCCAGGCCTCTGTCGGCGTCAGGCTCCTCAGCCTCACCTCCTGGGTCGCACGGGTGATCTGGGTAGATCTTGGTGGGAGAAGGCATTCCACCAAATATCGAGGTCCTAAACCATTTAGGGCCTTATAAGTGAGCATTAGAACTTTTAAGTCGATGCAGAAACAAATGGGCAGCCAATGCAGCATGGCCAGCGTAGGAGAAATATGCTGATATTTTCTCACTCCACTGAGGAGTCTGGCCGCCACATTCCGCACCACTTGAAGTTTCCTCATCAGCCTCAAAGGCAGCCCCACATAGAGCGCATTACAGTGGTCTAATCTTGAGATTATGAGTGCATGCACCAAGGTAGTGAGTGCCCCCGTGTCGACATAGGGCCACAGCCGGGCAATCCGCCATAGGTGGAAAAAGGCGGTGTGGACTGCCGACGTCACCTGTGTTTCCATGGTGAGCATCGGGTCCAGATGTACCCCCAGGCTGCGGACCCTGCTCTTCGTGGCTAGGGTCACCCCCCCCAAATGTGAGAGAGTCACCCAAGCCACCAGCCATGGGGCCACCCACCCTCAGAACTTCCGTCTTGTCCGGATTCAGCCTCAGCCCATTTTCCTGCATCCATTGCAGTACGGTCCCCAGGCAGCGCTGAAGGGACAGGATGGCATCACCTGAAGTTGGTGAAAAGGAGATGTAGAGCTGGGTGTCATCAGCATATTGATGACACGATGCTCCACACCCCCTGATGACCCCACCCAGCGGCCTCATATAGATGTTGAACAGCATTGGGGAGATAATCAACCCCTGTGGGACCCCACAATTGAGACTCCATGGGGCCGATACACTCTCCCCAAGCTGCACTCTCTGGGGATGGTCCTCCAAGAAGGAATGGAGCCAGGCAAGCACCAAGCCACCAATTCCCAACTCAGAGAGCCTCCCCAGGAGGATACCGTGGTCGACAGTATTGAAGGCTGCCGAGATGTCGAGGAGGCCAACAGAGACATTTTGCCCCTATCAGCCTCCCTCAACAGGTTATCGTACAGGGCGACCAATGTCATCTCTGTACCGTGGCGCGGCCTGAAGCCCGACTGAAATGGATCCAGGGTGTCTGTGTGGACCTGAAGCTGGTCAGCCACCACCCTCTCGACCACTTTGCTCATGAAAGAAACATTGGTGACGGGCCTATAATTGCCAATTTCGCCTGCCGCCAAATTAGGTTTCTTTCTTATGAGCCTAATGAGTGTCTCCTTGAGGGCAGATGGAAACCTGCCCTCAAGGAAAGATCCATTTATTATTACTGTGGCCCATTCTGTTGTTATCTGCCTGGCTGCTTTGATTAGCCAGGCTGGGCAAGGGTCAGGGGAGGAGGAGGAGGCCCGGCAGCGATCAAGCACCTTGTCCACAGCGTCAGGCGTCACCGACTAAAAGGAATCGAAAGTTACCGGGCAAGACGGAGCGCTGGACATCTCAGCTCGACTCACTGTATTCAAAAGAGGAGAGAGCTCCCGGCAGATGGCCTCCACTTTAGATTTTAAAAAGGCTGAAAATTGTTCTGGTGAAAAACTAAGGGAAGGCCTACCCGGACCAATTCCGGATAGGTCGCACACTATACAGAATAATTCCACCTGCTGATTTGAAGCTTTGCTTATCCGGTTAGCTAAGTATGTTAGACAAGCTACCTTAGACAGGTAAAGGTTAGTAATGACCCTAACAGCTATCCAATTATAATCCGTCGGGTTTTTTCTCCACCTACGCTCTAGCCTTCTCCTAAATCGCTTCATCGCTCAGAGGTCCTGGTTAAACCAGGGTGCTGGCCGGGCTCTACGCAGGAGAGGCGTTTAGGTGCGATCATGTCTACAGCCCTAGCGGCAGCAGTGGACCAGCTGTCAACCAGAGCCTCGACAGGAGCGCCAGCCAGGTCAGCCGTAACACCTCTCATGGCCTTCTGGAATCCAACAGGATCCAGTAGCCTTCGAGGGCGGACCATAGAAATAGGTCCCTGCTCCCTGCGAGTGGGAAGAGCCATTGAGAGGTTACATTTTACCAGAGGACAGGGGTTCTGTACCTTTAGTAGGGTACAGAAAAGAAAACAGATGTAACTTGTCATGCAAGCAGTATTTGTTAAAATTATTTGTTCACCATGACTATTAAACATTCAGGAGCCTTGTCCTGTTTTCCATGTGGCCACCCTGCTCTTAGGCTTTTCATAAGTAAAGAAGAAACCAGTATGACCTTGACATATAATCCTTAAATCTGGTCTTTAAGCTCACTAGTAAGTAAGGTAGTTATTGCAATAATTGTTGGAGGTAAACTAGCAAACTGGCTGAAATCAAGTTGTTGTTGTTTAGTCGTTTAGTTGTGTCCGACTCTTCATGACCCCATGGACCAGAGCACTCTAGGTCCTCCTGTCTTCCACTGCATCCCGGAGTTGGGTCAAATTCATATTGGTTGCTTCAATGACACTGTCCAACCATCACATCCTCTGTCGTCCCCCTCTCCTCCTGCCTTCACACTTTCCTAACATCAGCGTCTTTTCCAGGAAGTTTTCTCTTCTCATGAGATGGCCAAATTATTGGAGCCTCAGCTTCAGGATCTGTCCTTCCAGTGAGCACTCGGGGTTGATTTCCTTCAGAACAAATAAGTTTGTTCTCCTTGCAGTCCAGGGGACTCTCAAGAGCCTCCTCCAGCACCACAATTCAAAAGCATCAATTCTTTGGTGGTCAGCCTTCTTTATGGTCCAGCTCTCACTTCCGTACATCACTACAGGAAAAACCATAGCTTTGACTATTCGGACTTTTGTCGGCAAGGTGATATCTCTGCTTTTAAAGATGCTATCGAGGTTTGTCAACACCTTCCTCCCAAGAAGCAGGTGTCTTTTAATTTCGGGGCTGCTGTCACCATCTGCAGTGATCATGGAGCCCAAGAAAGTCAAATCTGTCACTGCCTCCATATCTTCCCCTTCTGTTTCCCAGGAGGTGTTGGGACGACTGGCCATGATCTTAGTTTTTTTGATGTTGAGCTTTGATGTTCAACCGTTTTTTGCACTCTCCTCTTTCACCCTCATTACAAGGTTCCTTAATTCCTCCTCACTTTCTGCCATCAGCATGGTATTATCTGCATATCAGAGGTTGTTGATATTCCTTCCAGCAATCTTTTGGGATTCCTCCAGTCCTGCCTTTCGCATAATGTATTCTGCATATAAGTTAAATAAGCAGTGGGCCAATATACAGCCTTGTTGTACTCCTTTCCCGATTTTGAACCGAGCAGTAAAAAATCAAGTAGTAAGTCACAACTAGCATAGGCCCATTGAATCATTAGAATTTACAGAGGAGTTGGCTAACTAAATTCCCAGTGATTCAATGGATGTACTTTAGTTGCAACTTACTACTGGATTTCAACACTGAATGGAATTCGCAGATCAACAACAATAACAATGCACACACAAATGCTGACTCCCAGATAGTATGTATGGCAGCCACGGAACTTCCAAAAATGTGTTTTGTATTCTCAAGATTACGTTTTAGCTGGCAATCTGTAGAAGACAAAGCATTGTGGAAACTCTGAATTAACAATATCCTGCAGGTGCAGTGAGAAGGTAAGAATACTCTTTGCTCCTTTCACTTCTACTTCACAAGTTTTCAAATTGGCCCCACTGCACATTATTGTTTAGTTTGTTCAAATGCTTTGAAACTGTTCTTTAAAAGCATTTGATTAGGTATATAGCTTTTGTATTTTATTTTTGAGATATTTTCAGTTTTGGTACTTTTAATTTCAATATTTTATTGTCACTTGTAATGAGGCAATGCATTTATGAGTTAGCGTGAAAGTTTATTGCCCTATAAAGTAAACTAGAAAAACTCCTTTAAACAAATAAACAAAAACATGCATAAAATTGGAGAGGGAAACAGAATTTACTATAGATAGCGGTATTTGTAAGAACTGGTGATTAACTGAAATATTAAATCAGCACTGAAATCAAACTGCAGGGCAATCAGATTGAATCCAATAGCCAGTATACTGTTTAAATCAGTGGTTCTTAACCTTTTTGAAAGAAACGCCCCCTTGAGCCATTGAGGAAGTTATCATCGCCCCCCTCCCTGAGGTGATGATATCTTACCTACCTACCTACCTACCTACCTACCTACCTACCTACCTACCTACCTACCTACCTACCTACCTACCTACCTACCTACCTACCTAGTCTCCCTCCCCACCCGGGTGCAAGGCAGCGCTTCACGGGGCGAGGATGAGGGCCCAAGAGACCCTTTCCTTCCACCCGATCCACACTCAGTGCTCCCCTAAAGGAGAAAGGCGAGACGTGGCAGGTAGAAAGAGCTGGATCATCTGGCGGCAGCAGCAGCACCGGATCTACTGCCAGCACTGCGGCTGCAGTCGCCTTCACAGGTTTGGCTCACTCCAGCGCCCCCCTACCGCCCGCCTTCTGTTCTTTCACCCCCACACCGCCCCTTTTCATTCTACCGCCCCCCTGAAAAATGAAATTGCCCCCTGGGGGGCATTATTGCCCACGTTAAGAACCACTGGTTTAAATGACCACATGTGATAGTAGAAGTGGGTGTGACTATGTAGCGAGGTGAAAACCAGGCAATTGAACCAAATTTGGTACACACCTCCAGCCACTTTGTGCTTTTATTTGCATGCATAGTAGTTTGAATGAAGTAGTGGCTGCTGCATTTCCTGCATTCTCATTCAATGAAAGCTGATTTAGTTCATACACCTCATTTTCAGCACATCATCATCTTAGAACTACAGAGCTGGAAGGGACCCTATGGATCATCAAATCCAGCCCCTATCAAGGAAGCACAGTGGGGAATTGAATCCCCAACCTCTGGTTCCACAGCCAGATACCTAAGCTGTTAGCGCAAAAATGCGGAAGAACAGCAGGTTTAGCAGAGTATTAAACAGTCCAGGTAGTCCAGAATAACTCACACACACACCAGCAGCTTCTCCTCCACCGTGTATTTACAAGATAGCATTCAGCATAACAGGTAGCATTCATCACAAAGCAGGAAGATAGATCAACTGTTCAGTTTCACACACACGCACACACACATATACATATACAGATCTGCTTGTGTCCAGTCACATTATGTGTTGCATCATGCATGAGTCAGCACTGCTGAATCATCATGACTCAGTTTCTACACATTTGTTCATCATGGCTGCTCATTAATATACTTTATTCTGATCAGACCTGTAAATTAACCTTGACATAAGCCACTGAATTATCCAGGGTATTCAAGAAAAGCGCATGGTGATTCCTTCAGGGGTGGTATTTCTTTAGACTGCAGACCAAAAGGAAAAAAAAGTTCATACTCCCTTGAGTAAGCAAGCCTCCCATCTGTCTTCCACAGATAAACATGTTACCAGGCTGCTCCCATTTTCTCCTTGTGCCTCCACTTTGGAAAACTATGTGCCAACCAATTGAGAAAATGGCATCAGCTCTATTGGGCAAGTAAAACCTGTAAAGATTATTTTACTTGCTATTTTATTATTTTACACATTATGTACAGGTAATTTAGTCATTAGTATTGTGCCCATCTGTAATCTTCCGTTCATCTACCAAGCATCTACCACAGTTTCAGAAAAAGAGAAAATTTAAAAATCTGTTAGTATTCTGGTCAAGCGGCAAAGATAAAGACACTGAACAACTCTGAAGGTACTTATTTGGTATCAGTTCTTTTCACAGAACTCTATGTTGGTTGGGTGCTATCAGACAGCACTTCTTCCTCTTCATTTGCTTTCTATGCTACCATTTTGTTGAGCTTGTCATATTTGTAGATTCTTCAAGGGAGATGTGGGAAGTGATATTAGCTTGTCTCATGGAGATCAAAGCACACAAAAAAAGTGACTCCTCTAAGTATTCAGTCTACTTTTGCTCCCTTTTAAGGCTCTGCTATAAATGTGCTGCATAACCTGGCACATGTCACTACAGATCACGAGTAAATTGTTCAGCATTGAAAGTGGAAAAGTACAATCACAGTTAAATAACACTTGGAGATGTAAGGTTGACACTGCTTATTGTAGGAGAAACCCCCCCCCTTTTTTTTTTTTTACTATCGGTACCTCTTGGATAATGGGGGTAATTGGGGAGAGATGGATTAGAAGGCTTTAAATCAGCCAGGAGTTTTGATGGTATCATAAAGGGAGAATAAAAAAGCATGAGCAGTTTGTAATGATTCAGGAACCCTATCAGAAGCCAAAATGAACAATCAGCAGTAAATCCTTCATGCAGCTCAACATGCTGTGTTATATATACACAATTTCCTTGTAACAGCAGAATAACAAAAGAATACCTACTGGGGAGTGAGAATTGAACAGGAACTTAGGCCATGACATACCTGTAAGGAAACATTTAAGCACAACAAACAATTATTTACTAATAGACCATGACAGCAACAACCTTCCTTAGAAAGGCCAACCCTACAAATTTACCCAGATGTAGAGATGAGAAAATTGATGTTATTTTTTTCCTTGCATTCATTTTTAAACTAGAAGCCTCAAGTTCTTCTAAGAATAAATTTGTATACTGTAGCATGTTTTTCAAAAAGGAACTGAACTGAAATTCTCCCTGTCTGCACAGTTCAGTAGCCATAAATATTCCCAGTATTAAGAGGACATGGACCATGATGGCTTATTGGTATTATGCTGGATCCACTATTTTGCTTCAGCAGCGCGGATCCTCTTTGCCTCCTTCCTGGAATAACGCGAGATACAGTACTTGGAGTCTCGCAGCAGTGTTTCTGGAAGGGAGGGGGGAACGAGCGAGCTATTTAATTGGTGTCCCCCCTTCCCTCCATCCTCTTCCTTGCTGGCAAGCCACCCACTCACTCTATTCTCTAGTGTGAGTTTACCTGGTCACCTTTGGGGGCTGGATAGGAATTTTTGACCATATCCTGATTGGCTTTTGTATGTGGGGATTTTTCGATTATTCTACACTGGAGCAGGTGCGATGGCATTTTGAGAAGTGGAAATATTTGGTCACACAGGCAGGTAGTGCAGATAGAACAGTTTTCAGTGAGTCCCATCGCAATCACAGATAATGTATAGCTCCTCTGACGTCCCAGCACTGTGAATTGTGCGATTACAGTGCTTGGGAGAAAAGATGTGCTGGGGCCACACTCGGACCAAAAGTCTACAAGGAGAAGGTGACTTGAGGTCCAGGGGTGATCAAATTTGGGCCGGCTGGGTTTTCACTGTCTTCACGACCACAAGAACTTGGGGCTAGGGACTCACCCATTTGTTTTGTAAGGGGTCTGTTGAGACCACTGTGCTTAAACCTGATTTGGTTTAAGGGCCTCCCTTTTACAGAGGGCAAGATGATTATTTAATAAAGTGTGGCCCATGTTTATCCTGTAATACTTGTCTCGCATTATTATTTCGGGGTAAGGCGGGAAATTATTTTGGAAGCTCCTTGTGGCATCCACCCTTAGTTATGCATTATAAGTTATACATTATTCATGGGTTGTATGTTAATGTGGTTGTGAGGTGGAGACAACGGGGCTGCTGAAGAGGTGGAGCCTGGGAGACAAGTTCAGTCAGTCAGCGTCAGAGAGAGCAAGAGAAGGGATAGTTTTGGGGCTTTTGAGTCAGAGAGTCTTTAAGGAGTGATTAAGCAGTGATTAGTCAGAGTGTGACTTGTGTTAATTAGAAGAGGGGATGACAGAGGACGAGATGGAGGGACAGTGTCATTGAAGCTACCAACATGAATTTGACCAAACTCCAGGAGGCAGTGGAAGACAGGAGGGCCTGGCGTGCTCTGGTCCATGGGGTCACGAAGAGTCGGACACAATTTAACGACTAAACAACAAAATATAGAAGAGATTAAAGAAAAATATTGAAGCTTTGTGGAACTTTAAGAATGTGCTTAAGAATTATTCCTGAAACCAAGTGTAATCAATAAACCTGTTTCTGTTAAAAAGTTAGTACTGGATGGAACTTGGTCTTTCAAAAGAAAAATAAGTTGATAAAGAGATCAACTGGTGGCAGTGTGTCAAGAGGCGTGTTGGGATACCTTTGTGAGCTCTGGGTTTGATGAAACAAGCAGGGGCCATGGGGTAAACACTACACTCCTGAAAAAAAATATTGATGACTAAAATTATAAATCCTGAACTGGTTCCTCCAGGTGCACTAAATGAGCCAGTGGGAGAATCTCTCTCTTTGCTGCAAGGGGAAGTGGGTAGGTAAGTTGATGATCTAAGACAGTGGTTCTTAACTTTGGGTTACTCAGGTGTTTTTGGACTGCAGCTCCCAGAAGCCTTCACCACCAGCTGTGATGGCTGGGGTTTCTGGGAATTGCAGTTCAAGAACACCTGAGTAACCCAAGGTTAAGAACCACTGATCTAAGATGTACTTTGTGCATTTTGAAGACCACTTTTTGCACAGCTCCATAAGTGAGAAAAATTTCAAAATGCAACAACTGTTGTCCTGCTGGATGGGCTGATGAAAACTTAGCAGTATGTTTCTCTTTCTCATCATTCGGCCTCCTCTTTTGTTCATGCTTTGTGTGCACTTAGTGATACAAAAGAAGATACGTTAGTTCTGTGTGAAAGCATTTTGCACAAATTGCCAAACATGTAACTTTTTAAAAGTTCTTGGTATTGCGTTAGAAGTGGGAACGCTAGTAGATCTTGGAGAGACCTGAACAAATAGTCTCCAGTGTTGAGCAGGCCTGTCTTAACTGATATTTCAGAAACAGGAAGATATTTTTACATTTTTCAGTGACTGTGTTGTGGAGGGATTTTTGTAGATATATTCTGAAAGTTAACTTTCCCAATAGAGATAAGGCTTATTCTGCTGAAGTTTCCAAAGACATTCAAAACCAGCCCCACTTAGAGCAGACCATCTGGATTAAGCTTCAGTTTATCACTCCATTACAACCAAAATAGTTTCCTTGGATTTAGATGGAAAGGAGAAATAGAGTTGAATGTTACACTCATATTACAGGCATCAAGCCTCTAAACTCCAAATAACCTCTCCTAGTGCCTTTACATACATGTTAAATAGAATGGGCACAAAAGAGAACAGGACATTGAACGAGAGCCCCCCAGCACCACCTTTTGAGTTTGACTCTCAAGAATTCAGAGTGGGACTCAAGGAGGATAGCAGTTTTACTAATGTCTTTTTAGATAAACCAGAACCCTGCCTTAATTTATTCCTCATATCCACTTGACTATAAGCCATGAAAGTCACAATCTAACACACTTAGGTTGGTTCTCATTTCTCCAAAGATCCTGTTCGCATCAGGACACAGAAACTGAAACCTTTTCATTCTGACTGGACAAGCAGTGGTCAAAGTTCCATTCACAAGATGTGTCAACAATAAAATCCAAGCCAAAGCATATCTGAGTGATTTTGTTCACAAAATATTGTGCCAATTCTTCACCTATCACATGCAAAATCCCTGCTTAGACATTACCCAGACATGGGGCTGCCAATATGAAGTAGAGGAGAAGACATATACCCATTCCCTTCAACATATACATGTAGCAACCTGTACATATACCATATTTGCTGGCATACAAGATGACTTTTTGGCCCTGAAAAACATGCCTCCAAGTGGGGGGGGTCATCTTGTACGCCGGGTGCACGTCCAGCAAACTTTCCCTCTCTCCCAGAGAAGTCACTTACCTGGTAGTAAGACTGAGTAGAGCCCCGCTCCTAGACTGAGAACAGCCTGACTCTAGCGCTGAACAGCTGACTATCAGGAACAGCAGAGAGGAGGCAGCCATTTTGAGATGCGACCACATGGCTGCTGCCTCTCAAAATGGCTGCCGCCTCTCCAAAATGGCTGCCGCCTCTCTGCTGCTTCCCCACAGTCTGCTGTTCGGCGCTGATGCTATCCTTCTTCCAGGAAACCCTCGCTCTCTCCCAGCAAAAGGAACCAGAATCACGAATAAGGAAGAGGCGGTAGTCTTATACAGCAAGTATATAACAAACTCTACATTTTGAGTGGAAATGTTGGGGGGGTCGTCTTATACGCCCAGTCGCCTTATACACTGGCAAATATGGTAGCTACACAATTCACTAAATTCTTCCCTTTCCAGAGTTTAAGTAAAAGTTGCATGAAATCAGGCTTTCAAACAGAGATTCTCCATTTTCATTTACTCGTATTTAGGCTGTCTCAGCAGGACAAGACACCTGATGAAGAATTTTCAAGCACCATGAGATTCTTCATCTGAAGCATGAGAAAGAGACAATAAGTTTTTGCCCATATAGGTTTCTGCACTTTTGGTACAATATCTACACAAAACTATCCTTTGTTTCTGCAAAGCATGCATACATGCACATACATGCACCATAACCACAAATTATAGGAAGCAATCACAGAAAGACTAATCAGTAGTTTTAAAAGATGCAAGCAACCCATCAAATGCTTCAGATTTTTAAAAAATCCATGAAATAAAGCAAAGGTCATTGCCCTCCCATCCTGGAATAATGAGGCAAGACTCAATGATGGGATGAAAACAGGACCACACTTTATTAATTATATCATTTTTCAACTCTCAGGCCCTTCTTCAAAGCAAATGGGGCCTGCGGTAGTGTCAAATGATGCTGGAATTGAAGGTCTCACAGGACCCTTTCTTGACAACAATGGGCGGGCGTCCAGCTCCAAGGTAGCATGCCCCTATGGCCAAGCATCCTCGGCTGACCATAGTTTGAACACCCCTGGGCCTCTAGCCTCCTATCTCTTGGTGGCCTTTGGTCTGGAGTTGTCCCCAGCGTGTCACCCCCCCTGGACTGTAATCTTGTGATATGCGGCTTTGAGGGTTCAGATACACTATACCCACTTGAAGTCCACAGGGAACTCCCTGATCCATCTCCATTTCGCACTACCAACCACTGCACAGAACTAGCCTAGCTATGTCCCCTGCCTGCCATACGATCCAACTCCAACCACAGACCCCTTTGGAGATCTTGTAAAAAGATCTCCAAATCCATGTCCAACAAATGGACCCTATCATTTCTAAATAGTTCAGACATCAGATTTATTGCTGAATGATCAATCACTGTACCCAACTCCTTGCCTACTGCTCTGCATACTTCACAGTGAACACTTTACAGTTCACAGGCCTTATTAATGCAAGGAGTGAAGCTATCTGCCCTCCACACCATCCTGGAAATTATCATGGACCACATGATACTGGTCCATGGGTAAGCCGCCTTCCAGGCCAGAAATCTTCTGCAATCACTATACTCAATGATTTGCCCATCAGATTTCCTAGTTCATTATCATCCAGGTATAAAAACAAGACACCAGGAGGCCTGATCTGTGCATCGTCCCATGTTGCGGCCTTAAATTCCTTCCACCTCATTCCTCTTCATCCTTTCCATTCTATAAAAATGAAAGCCCCTAAACCTAAGTTAGGCCTCCAAAATGATTTTCTGGCATAACGGGCTGCCCAAAACACGAAGCTATGGCACACAATCCAAATCCTCGTTTCT
Organism: Pogona vitticeps; assembly: GCF_051106095.1. Classification (NCBI taxonomy): domain Eukaryota; kingdom Metazoa; phylum Chordata; class Lepidosauria; order Squamata; family Agamidae; genus Pogona; species Pogona vitticeps. The sequence goes on from NC_135783.1 coordinate 284,634,365, forward strand.
CTGCCATTGGCCCCTGGACCTGCAAGACAACACAAAAATGCCCAGCAACTGATCTACACTTGTGGTAGCTTATGAATATACGACTGGTATCTGTTTGATGCCCAATGCCCCATCCTTTAATAGCTCCTGGACCATGTCCTAAAGCAGCAGCTGTCAATGCTGCTCCTCTTCTAAATGAGTGCATCCCAAAATGCCTACCCTGCAACCCCATCCATTGGAGCACAAACTCCATTACTCTCCAAGACTGATATTAAGTAAGGGGAAGGCCATCTCTACAGGAAAAGAAATACCCACTATGCTCCCCTTTCAATTGCAAATAAGCTAGTATGGCTTGAACAGGGCATATTTCAATCTTCTCCTCTGCCAATGGCAGCCCCAACTCCTTAGCCTTGTCCTAGAAGGCCCTCAATAGCAGTAAACACTGTCCAGACCCGTTTTTCCTGCATACCAGAATATCATCCAAATAATGGGCCATGCTAACCAGTCCCAGCCTGTGCCTAAGGTTCCACTCCAAAAAGGAATTGAAATGCTGAAATGCAGTGCAGGAGATGGAGCAGCCCATGGGGAGGGCCCTGTCTATTAATACACACCTTCAAAAAAGAATCCCAGCAGATCACAATCACTTGGATGTACCAGCAGCAAACAAAAAGCTGATTTAATGTCTGCCTTCACCATCTCTGCCCCCAAACCACATGCCTTAATCATGTGCACTGCAGTGTGTCACGTTCCCGGGCTTACAACAGCCAAAGTCCAATAAACCAGTCCAGGGTCAGGAATACCAAGAATGCAAAGCCAGTGTCCATAAACAAACTCACAGAATGCAGTCCAAGGTCAGAGTCCAGAGTCCAATACACAGCGTAGCCCAGGGCCAGAGTCAGGAACACGGTTCACGAAGCGTGGATGCAAACCAGAGGTTTTGACTCGTTGCTTCCACAGAAATTCTGGCTGGCTAGAATAAAACAGCTCATTGAGCTGCTGGAAACCTTTCCATCCTGTTAATACTCAGGGCTAGTTGAACGGATATTTCTGTGGACAGCCTTTGAGTGATCCTCTGACCTTTTTGTCCTAAGTCTTTCCTGAAGCCTGACCCAAAGCTTGTCTGCTGGGGAAGGAGAATCTTGAGGCGGTTCAGGTGTTTCTGATCTCTCAGCATTCTCTTCAGCTTCAGTTAACCCTTCTGGTTCCAGGTCTTCGGCTGCACTCATAACACAGTGTCAAAGGATGTATAATGCTCTGAGCCCAATTCAGAGGCTATGGTATCACTCACTGAATCACTCTCCAAGGACAGATGATGTTTTAATCTAAACTCCCGTTCTGCCTTTTTGGAACAACACCTAGAGGTGAGATCCTAAGATGAGGCACTGGTGGCTGATTGAAGAGACCCCAAATCCTCCCCTCACAAACCTCCTTATCAATCTTATTTCTCACTACATGTTCCATACCTTTTATGGACCTCAGGTTCTCAGACTATGAGCCTTTCCTTTCTCCCACTACTGTTGTTCTAAAACCAAATTTAAATCCTTCTAGTAGGTATGCTGCCTTGTCCTTCCTAAGTCTGTAACCACCTTTCCAAAACTGCTACCTTAATGGGGCTAGAGTCCTTTTGAAGCTATTGGCTTTCTTTGCCCTACCTCCATCCTTGCCTCCAGCTCTCTGCCCTCTCCTAAAGCAATTGGTGCTGGCATGCTGGCCCCAAGAGACTGAACATTCATGCCTGTGTTGGCATGGCTTTCGAGAGCAGCTTCCCTGGAGTTAAATTCTCAACATACAGGGGGGTTATTAGGCTGGCCTGCTTTATGCATTAGATGTCCACTATCAAATCTGTCTCACTGGTGTCATGAACTGCAACCAAAGTCCCAGTTGTGGTTCATCCCATCGTATGCTTGGATGAATCGCTGCTCTCATCTAAATGCCTGATCATAAAGCAGCCATGCATGGTCCAGGATGTCTGCGTATGACCTACAGATTACTATATCCAGATACTGAACTAATGACAGGGCTCTCCAAGGTTGAGCTTTCATGATTACCCCAAAGTAAATGAGGTAACTGGGCAACCAATTTGCCCAGGTACGTTCCAGCTTCTTATGCTACACCTTTCCTTGTTCCTTTCATCCTCCTTTTCTATCTCCTTTACATCTATTTCTTGATTTAACATGTCAAAAAGGTCCATATAGATTCCTTGTCAAATTTTTTCTTTTGTGACAGGAGTCAGGTGATCACCCAGGGGCATGGCATAATCACCAAATGGCAGCAACTTAAGTGGCTCTGAGTTGTAACCTGTGTGGGGGTCTGGTGCCAATGGGTATGGCCAGGCCCCCAATCCTGAGGTAAGGCCAAGTGGACCTGGGAAGGTGGGTAAGGGGCACTCCATGTCCCTGCTGCTCATCCTTGTAATGGTAATGCCTGTTGCTGACCCACAGAACTCCACAGGCTCCCCACTCCATACTGCTGTCTATTATGTGTTTGCACCTTATCCATGCCCGGCCAAGACCAGATAACCAGTGCAGGGTTGGTGTCTGGAGCAACCGCTAGCCCACCTGTGAGGGGAACTGTGGCTGCATCCTGCTCCAAATACACCACATTTGTCTCCTGGGCCGATTCCATTCACTTATTGCACTGTCCAGCTGCACTGCTCCTACAATGTCTGGCTATGCTCGGTCCCAGCTGGTTGAAGGCATCGTCAACCTCCTCAGACCCCTCATTGACTACCAGTGATCAGGTTGCTTTTGAGGCAACTGTCTTAGATGATGCTTGCCTTTCTGCATCTAAAACAGCTATAAAAGACATAGACTATCTGCAAGTGCCTTCAGTTTGGCACACCTATGCCTCTTAGAATCCCTAGAATAATGACACGTCTGCTCATCCCCTGGCCCTGGGCAAACTTGAGCCACACGTTTGGCTTCCCAGGCCAAAATATTGGCTTGCACTACCTCCCAAATACTCCAACTCTCTTCATCTGAAGATGACCTGGGAGGGGAGACCTCCGGTGGAGCCTTGTGTTTTGCAAGCTGCTACCCTTTAATTTTACTCTGTCTCTTCTTGGGACCCAAAGTGGCTTTTGATACCCTTTGTGTGCACAGATTAGAACCCTCGTTAGGTAACTCAACTAACCTTAATTCTTCCGCTGCCTCCTTCCTATATCTCTAGATAAGGACACCATTGACTCAGTACTGAGACAATACTATTGAAGGTTATCCGCAACCTTGTTTTTTTTTTTTTAATTCTGGGTGGGAGGAGAGGTACCCCACCGCCTGGAATAAATTGAACAGCGACCTCTCTCAGTTGTTGTTGTTGTTATTATTATTATTATTATTATTATTATTATTATTATTATTATTATTATTATTATTATTATTATTATTATTATTATTATTATTATTATTATTATTATTATTATTATCATCATCATCATCATCATCATCATCATCATCATCATCCCCCACTCCAAGTAGTATTTTACTATTTTATTTCAACAATAATTCCTGCCTCAATCTCTTTTTCAGTCACACTCTCTCTTTTATTTATTTATTTTTAGTTTGTAATTATTTATTTATGTTTTCTGTTTTTATCTATCTATCTATCTATCTATCTATCTATCTATCTATCTATCTATCTATCTATCTATCTATCTATCTATCTATCTATCTATCTATCTATCTATCTATCTATCTATCTATCTATCTATCTATCTATCTATCTATCTATCTATCTATCTATCTATCTATCTATCTTTATTCTGTTCTCTCTCTCTCTCACTCCTTTTTTTATTATTATTGTTTTAATTGCATATGTGTTCCCTTAAGGGAGGGGGCTTGAGCCTGCTGCCTTCCCAAAGGGATTGGGACCCCTGTTTGTCGTTTTCCTGTCCCCCCTAATTAATACTCATGAGGCACAGCACTCCAATCCATGGCCTGCTGCTGCCCCTTAGCTGGGGTAGAACCCCTTAGTCCCACTGGCCCTATAACTCCCCCTCCCTCTTTGATTGCTAATACCTAAATTAATTAAAGCTATGTGAGAGCTAAAGATACAAGTCATGCCACTATCCTTCTAATTTGGTATATATGACTGCTATGGCCCAAGAAGTTTTTCCCATGACATGGAAAATGTGAGGTAAGATGCAGCCATGTTATACACATGCAGTCATACTGAGAATGGCTTCTGTGACAGTGCAGGAATTAAAGTCGAGTCTTGGTGCCACAACAGAAGTGGCAAGTAGTAAAGGAACAACATTCTTGTAATGAGTAAAGTGGTGGAAGTGGAAATGAGGAACCTAAGTTCAAAAATACTGTTTTCTTACTGCACTCTCCAGATGACAATTGTCCAGTAACTGTTCCCCAGTGTTCCATGTTGCTAACATAAAATGCAACTGAGCAACACCTCTAAAATGCAAGATGGAATGATTCTCCCCTTGGTTTGGTACTGGGAACCTGCCACAGCCACAATGAGGTGGTCTCAGGATTCAGAGTCACTGAGTCAGAATTGAAACAAGGGGAAAATTCCAAGCAAGCCACAGTATATGAAAAACATATTCTCAAATGATTAGAAGACTACTTTTTCTGATTAAGATTAACATGTGATCAGACTGTAAACATATTCTCAAAAGACCTGAGCTGACATGTTTTTTAAAAAATTTGAGAAAACCTTTTTTAACTGCTTTAGAAATCAGGTTGAACTGAGAAAACAGTAATCATATCCTAGATCTTTTGATCTTCAGACCATATACTGAGTACACTTTTTCAGAGTAGCCTTAAGGGCTTTACATATTAGATTCTAGAGGTCAATGTACAGAAAATCAAAATGACATGAGTATCTCTCTCTCTTTGTGTTTCCTTTCCCATTTGTATAAGTACCTGAAGGCCAGGATGTAAGTATTTTAAAGTAGGATGAAAACAGAAAACAAGGCAATGGCTTTTATCTATGGGAATTGTTTCAGCAAAGTTACATGGAGTCTTTTGAAAGTCAAGGTTATAAGCATTTCAGTTAAGATTACAAAATTGAGGTTTTGCAAAGCCCTGGTTGTTCATCCATAGTATAACATTTAACTTGGATGATACACATATTTATGCATATTGGCAAGCTGCCTAATGCATGCATGCATTTGTGGGTGAATTGGTTTATGAGGTAAACATTGCTATCTTGGACCATTTAAAGGAATGGAATTATAAGTGGTTTTCAGTGCTGCTGTAAACAATGCTTAATTCTTTCCAACCCTTGGGTCTGCTTTCAAAAATCATCACTCACTTGCTTTCAAATAATACGTTTTCAGAAAAGCTTCAGAAATTACTTTGAAGCATCTAATAGGGCAAAGACAAAGCAAGGTCATTTCTGCCATTATTACTATTATTATTATTTCTGTCATTATTACGTGTATATGCAATGTGAGCTAAAGGTTAGATCCTAAGAAAGAGTGGTCCTGGGACACAGTCACAGTAGGGTTTTTTTTCTCAACCATTCCTCTCATTAGGACCAATATCTATGGCATTGTAGTGTGTTACATATAGTATTTTGATTCCTTAGATGCCACTCCTTTTGCCTCCATGACACCTTTAATGCTCTTCCAGGTCTCATGACAACTGGAGCAGATTTTGAGGCAGTACTGTGGATGAGACCCAGCTCTATCTCTCCTTCCACCCCTCTGCAGAGGATGGTGTTCTGTCCCTTGCCTGGACACCATGGTGGGTGAGGGTTAATAGAATGAGGCTGAACCTGTACAATACAGAAGTCCTACGGGTGGGTGACCCTTGTGTTTGGAGATTGGGTGCTTCCCTCTCCTTCAAGGGGACTCTCTCCACTAAGGATGAGGTTTGCAGCTTGGGCATACTTCTGGACCCAGTGCTATCAATGGAGTCCCAGATAGTGTCTTTGGTTCGCTCTGCCTATTTTCATCTAAGGCAGCCAGACTATTGAGTAGTGTAAAGAAATACCAATATATTTCCCCTTTCTGGGTGCTCTGTACTAGTAACCTGTTCAGTTCTGTGGCATTTTTAAGGTGATGGTGCTAACTTACAAAACTCTAAACAGTTTGGGACCATGATACCTGGAAGAATGCCTTCTCCCAACAATATCTTCCCTTCCTGCATAGGGTTGCCAGATACATGTGTACGAAAAGGAGGACATAGAAAGCCAAAAAGGAAGACAAAGGAGGACATATTGGGGAGGCTCTGTGCATGGGGTGGGGTGGGGTGCATGTCACTTTTAGAATTAGGTATTGGGGAAAATAGCTGTTTGATCATGGGGCAATACCATAATCATTCAAGGTCAAGACTGGGAAAGTTACATTTTTTGGACTACAAAACTCAGAATCCACTGGCCACTCTGTTTTTGTGTTTTAAAAAATGTTTAAAAATAAAAACAAAACAAAACAAATCTACATATACACTTACTGGGCTCCCAGGACCAATGGAGACAATCTATTCCTTCTTTTAATGGAGACCCATCCCCCTTGTTTTATTTATTGATTTTTTATTTTAATAAAAGCATAATAAAGTGAAATAAAAAGTTTAAAAAGTTGTGTGACAGATTTGAAACATTTTATGAAAACCAGGAAAGAAAACAGAAGGCGTGGATTTCTCTTAGCTTGAGAAATGCAAAGGGTGGAGAAAATGGATTTGCAGGCGTGTGTGCGTGCGTGTGCACGTGCGCGTGCGCACACACAAAGCCATTTTCTCCACCCTTTGCAATTTCTCAAGCTGAGAGAAATCCGCTTGTGTGTGTATGTATGTGTTCCAGCTCCCACAAGCATAGGGGATAACTCTGCATATGCTCCTGAACCTGGAAACACACTCTGCACATGCCCCAGGGTTGGGGGGGTCAGGGCAGAAGGGGGGGATAAAAGTCCCTCCTGTTCCCTGGCTTTAGGAGGAAGGAGGGACCGGCCCAACCCCTATTTCCCTGGCTTTGAACCACCACCACCCGAAACCCCAGAACAGCTTCCCCTCCAGCAGGCAAGCAAGTGCACTCACTTCCCTCCTGTCCAGGTTTCCATCCAGCTCTCTTGCACCTTCCTGGCTTATTCAGCTCCCAGGCAGAAGCAGCCATCCACAAGCCCGGGATAGATTGCCCGGGGCTAGAACAGCCCTAATCTATCAAGCCGCCTTATCTCCCTCTGATCTCTCTGCAAGAACCAGAAGATTTACAAGTGCCCCAATCAAGGAAGTAACAGGGAGAGGTTCGGCTGCAGGGGGTGGGGTGGAGATACAAAAGCTGGACATTTTGGAGTTTTTTAGCTTTGCCTGCCAGATGGAGGACATGCTCCTCAAAAGTAGGACATGTCCTCCTTTTGCTGGATGTCTGGCAACCCTATTCCTGCATGATCTTCCCAGGCCAGGTGGTTGAGAGTATTGACCCTGAGAGAGGCCCAGAAAGAGAAGACTAGAAGATGGGCCTTCTTAGCAGTCGGTCCCCAATTCTGGAACAACTTCCCACCTGAAATCCACTTGGCCCCTTCACTGGGAACTTTTAAACAATTTCTAAAAACATGGGTTTTTAGATAGGCCTTTCCAGACCTTTTAAGAGCTTAAAAGAGTGGTTTTAACATTTATACTATAAGTCCTGCCACCTTGCTCCCATATAATTTTAATTATTTTCAGTTAAATTTGTTGGTATGTATGTGTTTCATTTTGATTCTATAATAATTATGTTTATTGTTTTAAATTCTGGTTTGATGGTATATTTGTTTAATGTGTAAACCACCCACAGTAGCCTTGGCAACCAGATGGGTGGTATAAAAGTCAAACAAACAAAGAAAGAAGCAAACACATACAACTATAACAAATGAGAAGGATGGACAAAGTTTATGAGAAAAAAAGGATTTGTCTTTCTTTGTAATTTTTCTGGGTAGTAGGATGTGCATCTTTCTCCTAAATGAGAAGGAATAGGAAAAGGTATGAAAATTAACTTGACAGTAGTGTGACATCTTCCATTATTGTTCTTCTTGTGGAGATCCGTCTCCAGAAGAGCATATTTTGATTTTTAAAGGTTGAGAAATATCTGGCTACCATACAAACTTTTTTCTTTAATTTTTCTTTTTCAGTAAAATCCAAAATTCAGCACTTCACTTGAAAGAGAAAGAGAAATTCATCTTTTTCTGTCTCTTTCAACAGAAAGAAAATCCCATTTATCTAACTGATCTTAGTAAAAGAGAAGGAAGATTTTCCTGCATGACAGGATTCCTTGTGAATCACAAAGATGCACGGGGGGGGGGGGAGTTCTGAAGGAGGCTGTTTCCATATATTCTAATGGGCACGAACTCACCTGCCCATGCACCTTTGTGGGTCTCAGGGAATCCTTGCAACTCCCACTGTGCAATGGGGTGCTCTTCTTACCGTCTGAAAAAAGAGCCACGAGAATGACATGGAGTAGAGAGGAGAGCTCTAATTCTTCAGTTTTTTTGGGGGGGGGGGCTTTCACTCCCATACGTTGGGTCTTTTTAAGGAGGAATGTGGGATAAAAATATTTGAAATAAATAAATAAATGACTTTGCCTTGTGGGTTCTGGCTGAATTATAGGAGTTAAGGTCCTGGGGTTTGAAAAGTCCCATTCCCCGAACTGCAGTTCCCAATCTTGGGTCCCCAGATGTTCTTGGACTATAAGTCTCATAATCCTTCCTCACTAGTTGTGCTTGCCAGGATTTCTGGGAGTTGTAGTCCAAGAACATCTGGGCACCCAAGGTTGGGAAACACTGCCCTAGAAGCAATCTCACACACAAAAACCAAAAGTTCCTTCTGAAATATTTACAGAGATAAGTGGGGTTGCTAGGGCAGAAATCCATGGGGTTGCAGCATGGATATAGACGGAAAAAACACTATATTTCTTTTTTTCTTTTTAATCAGGGCTTGTGCCAGAAAATATCTTGATAGGTTGTGCTTAAGAAGACACTGACTGGATTCTGGACTGTGAAGATAAGCTCTGGATAACATCTCACTTTGAGGTACACCATCAAAGGGATCCAGCTTTTACAAAGGTCAATCTTTGCTATTTAGGACAAAATATCTTAGCACTTGGAACAGCTTTGCCATTTGAAAACTATACGATGGCTTCCTATCTGCTCAATTGCAGGCTCTTTTACTCCAGTACTTTCGCAATTTGCTCCTTTTCAAGCACATTTTTTTTCATCAGCATCCCATCTCATCTCTTAAGATCAAACCTTCTCTAGTGACCCATATCCCAAAGCCCATCTCTCCCATCAGCTCCATCTCAGCACCTGCTCTTTAGCTTCAGTAGCAAATTGATTTCTCACATGCTTTTCTGATCCACAAACCATGCAAAATTCTTTGAAGGCTTTAAAGTTAGATGTTAAGGAGTCTGAATTAAACTGAAGTTCCACTTCAGGAAAAGACATACAGAGAGAGAAAGTGGGGGTGAAGGGAAAGAAACATTTATAGCTACTGATGGACTAGTGTCTACAGTTCTTTGCTTCCCATTTATTATACTTGCTTGGAAATCTTAAGCATGGTTAAACTATATTACATATTCAAATTTTCTTTTGTGCTTTCATCACACTGTTAGGGAGAATGAAAAGAAAAGAATGAAAAGATCAGCTTTCATCTGGTCAAGCTAACTTTCCATGGCACTCAGACAAAGGTAGGAAATGACTCCCACCTTGCAATATTTGTCTTTGAAAGAATTTTTTTAAACTAAATCAGGCAGTGTTAGGATAATGAATTGGCTGATAAAGGAAAATAAGAGCCAATTGTCATTTGATGCCTTAAAATAATAATTTTGATACTTTAAAAATAATAATTTTAATGTGTTTGTGTACAGCAGATGCTTATGCCATAATAAATTTGTGTCATGGGACTTCATATATTGTTGAAACTGGTATCATAGATTAATGTAGTTCTGGGTGAGGATGAAGTGAATTAATTGAACATAGACAGATATGGAGTACAGTGGAATCTGCTGAAGGCAGCAGTCAGTTTTCTAGCTATAAAGTTCAAAAATTAGCTGCAGCTATATTACATGTGATTCTCAGTGTGCTGTAGTGGGTAGAGCCTCTGGAAACCAGAGTTCGAATCCCCACTCAGCCATGGAAACTGATTGGGGGAGTGGGCCTGGTAAAATCACTTCTTAAATATCTCACTTACCTTGAAAGCCCTATTAGGGTCACTATAAGTCAGTTCCAACTTGATGGCACAGAACACACACACACACACACACACACACACACACACACACACACACACACACACACACACACACACATTCTTTACTGCTCAATCTCCATGTAAAATATATCATACAGAAAGCTAGACTATCTTTGGATAAAGGAGGACTGAAAATTGGTGGAAGAAACATCAATTATTTAAGATATGCAGATGACACCATTTGTCATGATGATGGGATATGTAGTCAGAGAAATGTAAGATGGACTCAGACAGGTTCTGTGTGAAGATGATTTGAGAGACATTGGAATGAGTTTTTTTTTAGTGCCATGAGAGTGTTTTTCTGAAGACCGTTACAGCCTGGTTCGAGATAGCGCTGAAGGTCGAACTGAGAATCCGTGGAAGACTTAACATTCCGAGCTAATTGGAGAAGAGATAACACACCTGGACTCTCATGGGAATCAAGGGAGGAAGAAGGTGGTACAGCATCTCGAGGCTAACTGGATAACAGCCAGAATTGTCAAAAAGAAGGGAGGAGTTAGAGAAGGTAGAAAAATGGACGATTATGTGGGTTATGTGAAAGTAGCTGAATGGAGATTCGAGCATTGTTCTGATCTGGATTCGATTCCATTAAGGAGAGCGGATGTAAGTAAAGGAGAAAGAAGAAGGTGGAGCTCGCCCACTATAGCCCACCTTAGCCTAGCTTATTAGTGTTTATTATTTTAATGGGAAATAGTTATTTTATTTAACTGCAATGATCTTTGAATGTGTTCTTTATGCTAAAGCTTGTGCAATATAAACCTATTCTAATGAGACTCTATTTTTCTAATAAAAATAATTATAAAAATTCTTACAAAAGGACTGGTGTCTTGAACAGCAGGGTCTGCCTAAACTCAGGAGGATGGAGAGGGCCACAAACTACCTATATTTGAGAGTCGTACCTAACTGAGCTGTTGTTAGTTCTAATGAATCATAAAGCCCATGTGTCCGTACTTGCATAGTACTGGACAAAAGTAAAGTGTTCTTTTAAGGTCAGACTTGTTGAAAAGGCTTATGCAATGCACTGCTGAGGTTGGGACTTGCCCAGGACTTAGGCAAGGCGGTGGTAAGTAAGCCGCCTGTTGAGCTCTCTGACCGAGTGCAACTTGCCCCTTAGGGGGATCTGGTGCACCACACCATCTTACAGACAGAAAGCAGCAATTACATGAAATGATTTTTTTTAGTGAAAGTAAAAGAAGAAAGTGCCAAAGAAGGAGTGAAGTTGAAAATTAAGAACACATCCATCATGACAATGGAAGAACTATACAGCTTTGACACTGGCAATGAAGAAACTGAAATAGTTTGAGACTTTGTATTCCTTCGTCCAGTCATCAATCCAAATGGAGACTGCAGCCAAGAAATCAGAAGACTGAGACTCGGAAGGGGAGCAATGTAGGAATTAGAAAAGATCATCAAGTGTATGGATGTGTCACTGGAAATCAACACCAGGATCATCCGCACTCTTGTATTTCTAGTCATCATGTATGGGCGAGAAAGCTGGACAGTACAAAAAAGCTATCAGGAAAAACTGGATGCATTTGAAATATGGGGCTGAAGGAGAGCTTTGCAGATACTCTGGACTGCAGCAAAGATGAACAAGTGGTCCTAAATCAAATCAAACCTGGACTATCTCTAGACGCAAAAATGTCAAAACTGAGGCTGTCCTACTTTGGGCAAAATTTTCTGGAAAAGACAATGCTGGGAAAATGTGAAGTCAACAGGAAAAGAAGAAGACCAAATACGAGGTGGACTGAGTCCCTAAAGGGTGCCACAGGCTTAAGTTTGCAAAAGCTAAGCAGGGCTGTTGAGGACAGGAAAATTTGTAGATTTGTCATTCACAGGGTCACCATACGTTGGATGCAACTTGGCAGCACATGGCAACAACAAAATATATACTGGTCATGGAACATGCCAGTTTTACAAATATACTGGTTTTGTATCATTTTAAGTATTGTGGGTTTCCACAAAGAATCAGATAACTTATTTATTATGGTAAAAAGACATTTGTGTTATCTTATCTTGCTGCATCAAATCATCTTTTTCAGAACTCCACAGAGAAAATCAATCACTGTTATGTTCACTTCAGTGCATAATACAGATTCATTTTCTTACTAAAATATTTCAGAATACTACAAAAGAGTGAATAGCATTGTGTTCACTTGTGCCTTCTGTGTACTGTCATTTATGGTTCCTCCAGGGGCTGACTGGAATCAGGACAGAGATTCCAAAGAAAATGAATGCCTTTTGTGGGATAGGTCCTGCTCCCCTACTGATGAGAGTGGACTTTCCACCTCCCCATGAGTAAGGGCAAGATCCCCAACTCATGGTTCACCTGGGCACTGGGCAGTGAAACAGATGATGCCATAGAGGCCACATGCATGGAAAGGGAGGCTTGGAGATTAAAGGAGGACAACAAGGGAGAAGAGGAAGACCACTGGGCAGACAACATCAAGTGGGAAGTGTTCAAGGCCCAAGATGTAGCCAGAATGCTCAAAGACCAGTTGAGAGATGATTTGTCACTGGGATCCCGACACCAGGTGTTTGGAGGAATTCTTTGTGTGGCTGGAGGAAGCAGCTCGATACACTGAGATGAGGCGAGATAGTGGAAGGTGAGGTGACTGAAGAACCATCATAGAGCATGCTAGTACTAGAGGAAGCAGCCGGGACAAGCCACCCTATCACCAGGAGCCTGAGGGTGGTATTCCCAGAGCCAGCCAGATGGTCCTCCTGCTCCTATCCAGCCTTGTTATGGGGATGAGCTCAGCCATATTCTCATAGACTTTGGCCAAGCCCCCAAGGAGGAGTACCACATATATGAGACAGCTACTACTAGTGGTAATTACAAAGGAGTAGCTGGGAAGGCTACTCTTCTCCAGGGACAATTGAGTGCCTTTATTCAACACTCCTGTTGTGGCACCCTCTGTTTGGCACACTTGAGGAATATTTTGAAGCTGGTGGAGAAGGCGAGGATACACTCCTCCTGGCAATAGAAGCTCTGGCGAACTGGTCCCAGTGACCTGAACTATTTGGGCATGCAGTTAACTCCCCGGCACCCATAAAATTATCTAAGGTGTGCTTATAATTTCCTGTATTTCAATTAACATTTTTTGGTGTCTTAATGAAAGGTGACAAGAGGGCTGCTCACAGCCTTCCAATAGTTATTGGATGAACAGAGGAACAACAGTATGTATGAACTCCTGGTGGGGTCAGGAACACTGCCTGGTGCCTTGCTCCTTGTCAGAGCTGGATAAAGTTATTTTGCTATCTGAAGTGAAGGGCAAGATGATACCCCATCCCTGGCCTACTTTCAAAAGCTTACTTTTCTGGCCATTGAATTTGGATTGGAAGTCTAATCTTCCCCCAACAATGGGGTTGGGATTAACATATCTGCACCACAGATAAGGCTAATTCAAAGGGGCTAGGGCGAGTTGCATGTCATACACAACTCCGCTGTTCAGTAGAGAGAACAGACAGAGTTCAAGAAGAGCAACTGGGAGATAAATTTACAACTTCTGAACATATGCCGCCTGTGATAGAAAACAGTGCATGACAAGATCACCCTGTTTTCAGGCACTCTGAGACTGCTCTTAAAGCAGTAAATCAAAAGTATTTTGTTATCCTTTATAAGGTGGTCTTAAGTACACAGCATGCTTGAGACTATACTTCAGGTTCCTGATTTTATGTCATTCTTTCAGGATTGCTGGTAATAAATGCTGTAAAGACTGCATGGGGCAGAATCTGGTAGGAGCATCTCCTTAGAGACTTCCACCTACAGGATGCTCCCTCATTACACTCAGAGAATGTTCCCACCAGTGGAAGGGGGAAACAATATTTGGAAGTAATTCACGCACCATGATAAAATATTGTCCTACAAAAGGCCTGTAATGCTTTGACTACATTTTTAGGGAGTCAAATGTAGTAAACAGTAAACATCACTTTCCTCTTCTGCCAGTACAGTCCTTCTCTGGATCAGATGCTTTACATGGATGGAAGCAGCCTTGCCATTGATGTAGTGCAGAATCACAGGCCATGTTAGCTGGTGTATTCTGGAAATTGTAGGTGCTTTCTCCCTCTCCAAAGTTGTACTGTGTCAGTATGCACATATTTGAGCTAAATTTTTATAACCCAAGGCAGCAACAAATAAATATAATTCCAAAGGAAAGTTTAGGCATACGTGGTGAGATGTGGGAAGTGCAAAACACACAGTAAAAGGATGGATTTTTGATCAGACTTTATAGTTGCAGTAACATCTTCAATTAAGCTATTTTGACTGATAGATCTGATAAAATTGCCAGGGGGGGTGACAGGAGGAATAATAAGCAATTTGCAGTCTTAGGAAATAAAGTGTGACTCTCACTGACAAGTCTCCAAAGCCTGAACTGGACAAACAGTTCATTATTTAATGGTTGTTGTGGGTTTTACAGGCTCTTTGGCCGTGTTCTGAAGGTTGTTCTTCCTAATGTTTCGTCAGTCTCTGTGGCTGGCATCTTCAGAGGACAGCACAAAAGAGCCCAAAAAACCCACAACAACCATTAGATCATGGCCGTGAAAGCCTTTGTGAATACAACTTTATTATTTAACTTATTGAAGACTAGTTGCTGTTGTTTAGTCATTTAGTCGTGTCCGACTCTTCATGACCCCATGGACCAGAGCATGCCAGGCCCTCCTGTCTTCCACTGACTCCCAGAGTTGGATCAAATTCATGTTGGTAGCTTTGATGACACTGTCCAACCATCTTGTCCTCTGTCGTCCCCTTCTCCTCTTGCTTTCACACTTTCCTAACATCAGGGACTTTTCCAGGGAGTCTTCTCTTCTCATGAGATGACCAAAGTATTGGAGCCTCGGCTTCAGGATCTGTCCTTCCAGTGAGCACTCGGGGTTGATTTCCTTCAAAATAGGTAGATTTTATCTCCTTGCAATCCAGGGGACTCTCAAGAGCCTCCTCCAGCACCACAATTCAAAAGCATAAATTCTTCGGCAGTCAGCTTTCTTTATGGTCCAGCTCTCACTTCTGTACATACTACAAGAAAAACCATAGCTTTGACTATGTGGACTTTTGTTGGCAAGGTGATGTCTCTGCTTTTTAAGATGCAGTTGAGTTTTGTCATCGCTTTCCTCCCAAGAAGAAGGCGTCTTTTAATTTCAGGGCTGCTGTCACCATCCGCAGTGATCATGGAGCCCAAGAAAGTAGTATCTGTCACTGCCTCCATATCTTCCCCTTCTATTTCCCAGGAGATGATGGGACCAGTGGCCATGATATTAGTTTTTTTGATGTTGAGCTTCAGATTGTTTTTTGCACTCTCCTCTTTCACCCTCATTAAGAGGTTCCTTAATTCCTCCTCAATATCTGCCATCAGAGTGGTATCATCTGCATATCGGAGGTTGTTGATATTTCTTCCGGCAATCTTAATTCTGGTTTGGGATTCCTCCAGTCCGGCCTTTTGCATGATGTACTCTGCTGATAAGTTAAATAAGCTGGGGGACAATCATACTCCTTTCCCAATTTTGAACCAATCCGTTGTTCCCTATCCAGTTCTAACTGTTGCTTCCTGTCCCACATATAGGCTTCTCAGGAGAAAGATAAGGTGGTGAGGCACTCCCATTTCTTTAAGGACTTGCCATAGTTTGCTGTGGTCCACACAGTCAAAAGCTTTTGCATAGTCAATGAATCAGAAGTAGATGTTTTTCTGGAACTCTCTGGCTTTCTCCATAATCCAGCGCATGTTAGCAATTTGGTCTCTAGTTCCTCTGCCCCTTCGAAATCCAGCTTGTACTTCTGGGAATTCTCGGTGCACATACTGCTGAAGCCTACCTTGTAGGATTTTGAGCATGACCTTGCTAGTGTGTGAAATGAGTGCAATTCCACTTCATTAGCTCTGGAGCTACTTGTATTTGTCCTCTGCTCTTCCTCAGTAACATGTTGGACGCCTTCCGACCTGGGGGCCCCATCTTCCAGCGTCATATCTTTTAGCCTTTTGTTTCTGTTCATGGGGTATTCTTGGCAAAGATACTGGAGTGGCTTACCAATTCCTACTCCAGGTGGATTGCGTTTAGTTGGAACTCTCCATTATGACCTGTCCATCTTGGTTGTCCCTGCATGGCATAGCCCATAACTTCTCTGACTTATTCAAGCCCCTTTGCCACAACAAGGCAGCAATCCATGAAGGGGATTGAAGACTAGTAAGAATCTCCAAATAGAGGAGCTTTCTGTTCACAATGTCAAGTACAGGGCCAATTATATAATGACATTCAAGATGAAGGGTTTTAACCCAGTCCTTTACAGTGGTAATCTATAGAAAGCCGCATCCCTCTTTTCTTTATTCAACAGTAACCAGGTAACCACCACTAAACATTATCCACTATTTAGAGCAACACTGTAAGCAGATAATTGTTCAACATCTTTTAGAAGGCTTTGATGATATTCTAAAGGCATTAGCATCTAATGATATCTTGTTAAAGAGCAGGTAGGATTGGAATATGGACAGCACCCATTAGGGTAAGCAGGCAATTCATGGCAAATAATTTATTCAAGGAAGTTTGCATCTTTGCTGTGTTCATTGATCCTTCTTACCTAACTTTGAATTTTAGCAAATCTATCAATGTCTTAGAAGTGCTTGCCTAAGATTTAGAATGGATAAGCAGTGCAATTGTATGTGAGTTTGCCCAAAGGAAGTCCTAATGACTAAGATCCTCAGTTTTTGTAGATTACGCAGTGCAATTTTATGTGGGTTTATTAAAAGAAGTCACAGTGGCTAGGATCCTCAATTTGTTCCTGCTAGGAAGACCTCTAATTTGAGTGCTGATCGTGGATGTTTCCACCAGCAGATGTGGGAGCATATAATGGGTCAAAGCCCAAAGACATGTTATTATACTCCTAAATTCTCTCTTGTTCTAAAGAAAAGATCACTGCACTGATCAATCATCATGAAAACAGAAAGGAAATCTAGATAGATTATTAGTGTTATGCATTCCACTATATAAATAGATCTGTATTTGAGAAGTCTAGATTTTGGTTTAGTGTACAGATCTCTTCAAAAACATTTAAGGAATATTTCTGTCCCACAGCTATAGGTAACAACAAAATCAAGCAAATAAGTTAGACTTCCTAGTAGCTAATCCCATAATATAAGTCTATATGAATTTTAGTAGTTTGATGAGGTGGGAGGCAGATTAGCATAAACATGCATATCACTTGTCACTTTTCATCAGATGATGCCTTGTCAGATGACAGCCTCCACTGAAAAGTACCCTGGTCTTGGTGATGTGAAGTGAGATGAAAATGATTTCAGTGCTTGTTGGATCTCTGTTGGCAGCTTGCCACAAGGACGTCACCACTTTATGCTGCATTCTGAGTGATGAATGTGTGTGTGTGGGTGCATGCAAATTCACATTTAAACAGTATAACAGCTTATGTTCTATACATAGCATGCAGTTCTCCTTCAGTGCAGGGTCCCACTGTACTCTTTTCTCTCTCCTCCAAAACCTAAATGGGTTTTTAGAAAAAATAAAAGTATATTTCTGCCCATTTTGCTTTTGGAGACCCGTGCAGCCTGTATTGAGTTCTAGGCTATATAAATTGCCCACCAAACCTCTGGAGATTGTCCATCTCTGTTTTAGTGTCAAATGTACAGAGAGAGCTGTTATGTTCTCTTTCTAATGTGACATGTCCTATGAATGAAGGTGGCACTGGACCATTTTGTGCTTTCTCATAAGAGTGAGCATGGAAAAGACAGTGATTGAGAAGATAAGGTTGAAAGCAACATGAGGCAGTCAATGCAGATGCCTCTCTTTCCTCTTAACCGGTTTCCTCACTGCATCCGTTTCTTTGTATCTGTCCTGAAGGCAAGTATGAGACGGCAGGCAGGTGCTGTGCAGCTCAAAAAGTACAGAGAAGTACCTGTGGGCCAGTTTGTGATGGCTAAAAGCAAGACTTTACAATACTTTTGGGAATGGTCAGCACAGACATCTCCATTAAGGTGATGGAAATCTGCCATCTTTCCCCCCCTGAGGTGACAAATGAGTTTTGACAAATGACACACATTAACAGAATGTTGTAGGAGAAGTGACACTTCCGCAATATTTTCTCCAGTGAATAAAATTGACATTTTGAGCTCTTGTGCTCTCAAACTAAAAAGTGCATGCAACATGCATGTACATACCATTTCCTACTTTTCCTGCATGTTCAACTACCCTTTTCTTGAGCCCTTTCCCCCTCTCAACATTTTACTTGTATTAAATGGATTTAAGTCATAGGCATCAGAGACTGCAAGACATGGACCAAAACCTTGTTTCATAACATACACTGGTATAGGAGGAGGGATATCACTGGCAGTGACAGATAGCTACTAATTAAGGAATTCCTCCTTTAGTTCTGGGTCATGGGAGACTCACATACAATGAGGGGAAGTTAAAGCAATGAGAAACTGACACTGGGCTCTTCAATTAGCAATTAACTGCCACTGCTGGTGACATAATTTTCCCTACACTGGAGTAAGTTACACAAGATGAGAACAATGTTATCTTCAAGCAAGCCTTACTGATGATGGTATTCCATGACCAATTTAAAAAAAAAGGTCCTCTATTTTGTTGTTACCAGCTTAACTTTCTGTAAAGACAGACCTATGAAAGTAATTTAAGAATGCATGTGGAAGAAGACCATAGTGTTAGGTCAACACTTTTAGAGATGAATATGCCAATTAGGTTTCCAGTTCTATTTAGGTGGTCAGGATACATTTAAACATGTGAACAGACAGATGAAGTAAGCCAGCTCTGCTTCTTCCCTCTCTAGTTGTGGAGAGCTACATCTGAAGAGTAAGCTGGGCTCAACTTAATATTCTGTTTGGGAAATTCATGCAGGGTCCCATGCTGCCCCAAATTTATTTGAAAAGCATGCAGCTCCATTTAATGAAACTGATTCTGGCTTTCTTGATTATATACGGACCTTTAGAGTGTCCATACCTCTGACAGTCCCCAAAATTACAGCAGTATGGTACATACACAACAGTTCCAGTCTGACCTATTTTCACATGTTAGGTAAAGGTAAAGGTTCCCCTTGACAATTTTTTGTGTTTGACTCTAGGGGGCGGTGCTCATCCCCATTTCCAAGCCATAGAGCCAGTGTTTTGTCCGAAGACAATCTTCCGTGGTCACATGGCCAGTGCGACTTAGACACAGAACGCTGTTACCTTCCCACCAAGGTGGTCCCTATTTGCATTTGCATGCTTTCGAACCGCCAGGTTGGCAGGAGCTGGGACAAGCGACGGGCGCTCACTCCATCGCATGGATTCGATCTTACGACTGCTGGTCTTCTGACCATGCAGCACAGGCTTCTGCGGTTTAAGCCGCAGCGCAATTGACATTATTGGGCAACTGAGAAAAAATTGGGAAGAATCCCCTTCTTCGGGATGTTTTCCTGCTATGGTATTTCTTTGTGTAGACAATTGACAGGTTAAGATGAGAAATTTTTATCAGTTCCTAGACTAGGTATAATTTTCTGAATAGCAATATTTATAACTGCAAGTGCTTCAGTTATCTCCCTCACTATAGGACATGTTTATAACATAACTATGTGAAGAGAAAGCCACAATATTTCTTTACCAATAGTTGTGTTTAGTTAGGTATAGGAATGCAAGGTACAGGAATAATGAAACAAGGATTCAGATCACCCTATTTTGTTTAACAAATGGAAGGTGGTCTTAGCATCCATATGTGGTATACCTACAATTCTTGAGATGCATTCAGCAAAAAATGTATGTCTAGGACAAAAGGTCTCAGTGAATCTTCTTATCACTAGCAATACAATACTCACCTGATGTATCTCTTATGCTCCTGCCTGGTTCTTTTGGGGAGAAAGTTATTACCTGTATTAATTTTGTACTGGGTTATTCTCTGACTTTGCTTGATGTTTATTTGCTTTTAAATTACTTGCCTATTTCACGGAAATTAATTACTGATCATTGAAAATGAACTCCCCATGCTCTTACTGTGACTAAAAGACTTATATTTTAACAGAGAAAAGATAAATGTCCTTCCCCTGTCATTGGGTGGAATTTGAGACCCTTGCAATGCTATCAGCATATGAATGTACAGTATATATAGATGACAACTCTGGATTGATATCTTCTTAAACATTTGGAAGCCTTTTGTATGTATGTATGTATGTATGTATGTATGTATGTATGTATGTATGTATGTATGTATGTATGCATGCATGCATGCATGCATGCATGCATGCATGTATGTATGTATGTATGTATGTATGTATGTATGTATGTATGTATGTATGTATGTATGTATGTATGTATGTATGTATGTATGTATGTATGTATGTATGTATATTTATAAACCAGGATTCATGATCATGCAGAGATAGTGTACAAGTGGAGAGGGGTCTTGTAACAGGCAGGCATAACATTACATGTCCGTCACAGCTGGGCAGTGAGTCATCAGCCAATGGTGTGACGGAGGGTGGAACTTAAGGGGAGATGCCAGTATAAAAAGGGGGGGGGGTGAAAAGTGTGTGAAGGAGATAGAGTTGGAGATGAGAGCTTGTGCTGAGAGTTGAAAGTGATTGAGAGTTATAGTGAGTGAGAGAGCCTGTCAGTGTGAAATAGTCTGTGAGAGCCAGTGATTTATTTATAGTGATTGACTTATTGATTCTTTACCAGTTATTTACTATTTTTATTTCCTGTAATCAATAAACCAGTTTTTGTTTTTCAAAGTTACACTTGTCCTTCGCTTGACTTCCAAGGATAAGTTGGTGGCAGCAGAGTTTAAAGTGAAGTAGCAACCACTCCTTGAGGTTTGAGGGTGGCTGTTACAGGTCTCTTCTTCATATTTATCAAAAATTTGTAAAACCAGGATTCATGATCATGCAGAGATAGTGTACAAGTGGAGGGGGGGGGTCTCTTCTTCATACAGTATTTAGCTCCCCAAATCCAAAAATTCAGAATGGAAGAGGTGAAGTGTGTCTGCGCACTCATCTCATTAATTTAGATTAACCTTTGCACTTAATGCCATAATAAGTCTTCTGTTTCTTATTTATGCTAGGCATCCAGCACAGTGCAGTATTCAATAAGAGCCAGAGCACTACAGAATTGGCAGTGTAAATGGAATTGTGGAAAACTGGAGGAGAAGATTTCACTGGCTGAAACCTGGTTGCTTAGCATAGTAAATTGCAATAGAATAGACCCAGTGGGAATTTAGTGAGTCAACAGTTCCATAATTTTCATTGATTCAAATAGGCATGCTCTAGTGGCACTCTTCTTGGATGCACACCATATTTATTTCATGTGATTCAGATGAAGGAGGACTGGATGTTGGTGGAAGAAATATCAATAATTTAAGATATGCAGATAATGCCATCTTACTGGCAGAAGGCAGCAGTGACTTAAAATTACTGTTAGAGAGAGTGAAAGAAGAAAGTGCCAAAGCAGGACTGTAGCTAAATATTAAAAAGACAAAAATAATGATTGCAGAAGAACTTCACAGCTTTAATGCTGGCATGAAGAAATTGAAATAGTTACAGATTTTGTATACCTTGGTTCAATCATCAATCCAAATGGGTACCACAGCCAAGAAATCAGAAAAAGACAGAGACTCAAAAGGGCAGCAATGAAAGAATGAGAAAAGATCATCAAGTGCAAGAATGAGTCATTGGAGACTAAGGCCAAAGTCAATGCCTGTCCATTATGTATGGGTGTGAAAGGTGGACAGTGAAGAAAGATGAAAGGAGAAAAAAATCATTTGAAATATGGTGTTGGAAGAGAGCTTTGCGGATACCCTGGATTGCCAGAAATATGAACAAGTGGTTCCTAGAGCAATTCAAGCCTGAACTATTTCTGGAAGCAAAATAATGAAACTGAGGCTGTCCTACTTTGGGCACATCATGAGAAGCCAGAGTTCTCTGAAAAAGACACTCATGCTGGGGAAATGTGAAGGGGGCAAGAAAAGAGGAAGATCAAACATGAGATGGATTGACTCCCTAAAGAATGCCACAGGCTTGAGTTTGCAAGAGCTAAGGAGGGCTGTTGAGCACAGGACATTCTGGAGATAACTTATTAATAGGGTTGCCATAAGTGAGAGGTGACTTCATGGCATGTAACAATAACTCTAGTTACAACTTACTGTACTAAATTGACTAGAGCAGGCCCATTAGAATCAATGGATCTTAGAGAAGAATTGAACCACCATTTTATTGATTGATTGGTTGGTTGGTTGGTTGGTTGGTTGGTTGGTTGGTTGGTTGGTTGGTTGGATTTTTATCCCACCCATCTAGACCAAAGGTCTACTCTATCCCCTCCATATGCCCTCTTATTCAAGGGACTTTTTGTAGTGCACCTTACAATGCTAAGCAACAGTATTTCAGCCATTGCGTCTCTGAATGTAAACAATTGGATCCAGAAAAATGCTGGAGAAAAGGTGACAGTTGAAGATTGCTTTGCTCTCCTGCTCATCCCCAAGCAGCTTCCTAAATGTCCTGAAAAGACCCTGCAGTGCAGCCAATGTTGCTTACTGGATGCTGAAAAGAGCAAGGGAGAGGGTGAAAGTAACTGAGAGGATAGGATGAATCAGTGTTCTTTGGTATATTTGGGAAGATGCCATAGATATGAGATCAGTTCTCCTGGTAGTAGAGAGATTATTAATAATTTACCCTCCTTTTTTAAACAAGCAGTTTTGTATTTTCTGAGGGAAAGAAAACTATTTGTATTTGTAGCATATACCTACCATAGGAGTTCCTCTTTTATATTGATCTTCATTCTAGGCAATCTAATTAAGTACTGTACTTAGTTATATTCCAAAGTAAGCACAGAAGCTACAGACTGGGGAAAGAAGCAGACATTGGAGAGGGTTCATCATTGGAGCTGAAAGAGCATTGGTTTTGCAATCAGACTTCAGAAGACTCATGTGCTTAGATCATGAAGAGAAATCACCAAACTGAACAAACTGCTCTCCATAATACTTGAGGTGAGAGAAACTCCAGCTGTGACATTCATATGAACATTGGTTAAACATTTCCCTCTCTCAGTCACTGGTTATTTCCAATGTTCTTTTCTCACATGTATTATTGTAGCATCATGGCTGTCCATGAAAACCGTTTGGAAGTTGGTAGAATATAACAGTCTGACTTTTAACAGGTTTTAGTTAAACACCAAGTATGTTCAGAACTGCACCAGATCCCAGTTTCAGCTGGGCCATGTCTGAACTTCAAAGCCATGTTCGATTTTTGCTTGGGCTAAGAGGTCTCAATCTTCTGTGTACCTACCTGTACCTACTTTATTCTGTAGGTCCCCACCTGGGCTTTTAAATCTTTTGGGAATGTTGTTCTGGGTTAAGTAGACATCTGTAAATATTAACAGTACAACAGTGCCTACATGCTCAGAATGATAAGTCCCCTAACAGGTTGCCTCATTTTCTTACTTTCAACATTCAGTGTTTGTCTCTAATTAATACTGTTACATCACATCACCTCCACCTTCCACAGTGTTCTGTCAATGTCAGAAACTCAACCTATGCCAAGCTGCTACTTATAGATTAATTTACGAAACCATCTGTCTAGTCTTTTTACTTTCTCCTCTCTCTCTCTCAAAACTAAGCATTTGCAGTTGTATAGTACTGCAGCAAACTGTTGGCTTTCAGTTTCAAACATTAATTTAATCTGTGAAAGATGAAATGATTTGCCTACAAATTCAAGCAGGATTAATGAAGTCTCAGTGCTGCCAGGCAAATGATCTTTTGATCCATAGAGAAGGGAGTAATCCTCTTTTTATTATCCTTATTTATGCTTTTTCCTGTATTTCATTGCTTTATTACAACATTTTAAAAAAGTATTTGCCCTCTCTCCCTCTTCTTATGATACTTAAAGCACCAGAGAAAAAGTTTATTTACACTAAAATAAGATGTTTAAGACATTTATTCTGATGGAATCAAGAGAACTCTTTGAGAATATTTTGCAATTATTTCTGTACTAACATGCAATCAATATCAAATCAAACACATCAGAGGGAAAAGAAATTTGTCCTTAAAAGATCTAGAGACAGTACATAAAATTAGAATGAACCATCAGATGGCACACAAGAAATGTACAGTTGCATTCCATTTATCCAGGGGTAGCTGAATTGGCCTACTTTCAGTATTTGACCCTTTCTCATAGGTTCCCCTCCAAGTCCATTCTGTCTTCTTTATGCATTTCCAAAAACCTACATGGAAATTCAGGAAAATGAATGAAACAAGAGTTCAGCAATAGATATTATGCAAGGCAAATCAACATTCCATTCCAAAATGGGGACAACACAAACAAAAAATATACAGCTTTTAAATTGGAGTTTTAAACTGGATGAGCATGAAATTTGACATAAAGGTAGCAGACAGTCTGTTCCCATTCTGTACTAGATGTGGGGAAGTTTTGGCAAGGAGTTTTCAAGCTACAATTTTTAGATTTTTTCCCCCGTTCACAACTAAGTAGTTCTCAATGTCCCCAGATTTGAAACAGATCACATAAATTGAAATGCCCAGTCTTGCTTATCAAGAAAGGGAACAATTGGCCCCACCCCCTTTTTTAATTTGGGAAGAATCCAGACTTCAGGGGCTGAAATAATGATCGGCAAAAGAGACCTTTCAAAAGTGGGGGGGGGAGTCACTTTGTTATAAGACTGAGCATGTGTGATACAGGCCAGCCAGGAAGAGCTTCCCAAAATGAAACATTAAATTCCTTTTTAGGTGCTGAGCAAGCCTCCGGAAGCCTCTTAAGAGCCAGACGATCAGCTGTTAGGTGGGGAGAGGGGGGCAGGAGTGGAGAAGAGCACAAAATAGCTGCCAGGCTCCCAGCTTTTAGCTGTTTGGTGCTCTTTTTCCTGCAGTTCGGGGGCTACCAAGGCCTGGTAAGTGACTTTCTTTTATTTATTTTTAAGTTTCTGGCCTTTTTTTCCACTCAGTTGAGAGGCGGGGAGGGAGGGGGGCACTTTTTTCTGTTCATAACTGGAGGGAAGTTCACATGTTGGGTTCCCTATTTCTCTATCGGAGCAGTTTGTAAGTTGAATTGTTCACAAGTAGGGCAGTTCGTAAGTCGAGGGTTGACTGTATATAAACAGCTCTCAGATGGCTGGAAGTCCATGGAAGCAACAAGTCAAACCTGTGGCTTGCATCCACGCTCCTGACAACTTTGAACCTCATTCTCTGGACCCTTGGCTTTGGACTCTGACCCTGGACTACGTTGTGCGTTTTGGCTTTGGATTCTGACCCTAGACTACGTTGTGTGAGTTGGCTTTGGTATTTGGATATCGGCTCTGCATTCTTTGAGTTTCTGACATAGGACTGGCTTATCAGACTTTGCTGTTGTAACCCCCAGGAATGTGACACCCAGCACCAACAGCCTGGGAGTCCTCAACACCAGGTCCAAGACTACATCCGTCAGCTCAGGCAGGGAGACTGTTGGTACGCAGCAGGGTGGGTGGTACAACAACAGATTCCCCAATCTGTCTCGTAAGCCCAACATACAACACAGGCCCTCAAGACCTCCTCTCAAAGGGATAGGAAGCCTGGTCAAGGAGATAGAACTCCAATAGACTATAGCAACTCCCCCTCTCTGACCCTCCGAGCAACATTGGTGCTGGACCAATTACCTAGGCGGACACAGCTGGGAGAGGGGAACACCACCCTTCTCTCCCACCCAGGTCTCAGTAATACACACCAGGTCAGCACCTCCATCCAGAATTACATCATGGATGAGGGCAATCTTATTTTGTACCAACCTGGCATTCATCAACAGCACCATGTGGCTCAAGGGTTTACTGATATGGTCACCTGATACCATCTGGTTGTGGGTACGGCTAGAAGAGGGGATAGATGTAAGATATCTAACCTCTCTTCTCCTACATGGGCACGTTCTACTCCCACTGCCATTCTTTCCCCTACCCAGCATGACCTCAATGGCTGTCCCCTCCAACATCCTCTCCCCTTCCTGTTCCCTCAGATCCACTGTGGGTTTCTACTTATTCAACCTGATGGCAACTGACAACCCAATCACAATAAAACCCCTTCTCCCCCTGAGCCAGGTGGCTGGTGTTGAAAGGGGGGGGGGAAGAGCAGCTAGAAGGAATGTTAGTCCAGCAGGGCCCTGAAAGCAGCTCTGGCTTATAAACCTCTTCTTCCCCTGAGCTAGGTGGGTGATGTTGAGAAGGGGGTAGCAAGGGCCCAGTCCTGCAAGGCAGAGGGAGACTGGACCAGGCTCCCTTGGAAAAGCTGGCAGCCAACTGAAGCCCAGCCACACAACCACACTGTCTCTCGCCCAGTGTCTGTGGGTGGCAGATGTTATCCGACTCCCCCGAGCACAGGAATGCTGGTTCGGTCAGCATATTCAACAGTTGCTGATTCCATTGACATATACTTTTTCCAAAAGCAATGAATTTGTAGCAGCAAGCTATTAGACTAGGCCAAGATTAAATAGGTGCTTCCTTCTGGCTTGCAGTGTTTTGAGTACAGTGCAATTCTCCAAACTTTTTCCCCTGTCAGTTTCTTCATTCTAAGAACAGAGCTGTTTAATCCTCAGTATGATTAAATGAAAGATAATATGAACTTATTGGGAGCTGTTCTCCTCTCCACCACCATGCCCAGGTTGTAATTCTCAGTACTTGACCATTTCTTCCATACCTTGTTTCTTCATCTTCAAATCTTACATTATATCTTTTTTGTGTGTGTTCAGTTCAACAGCTATCCCTCCCCTCTCTTTTTTCCCCATCTCATTCTGAAGCACAGCTTGATATTGGGAACAGCAATTCTATGATCTTTTGAATTAGCATCATTGAAATAAATTTTACACTTCTTTCTTTTTCCCTTTCACATACATTTCCTTCCTGCTTTCTCTGTTGTGAATGTAATGGATGCAAACGAAATTCAGAACTTTTTTAAAAAAAGGCACCTTGCAGAAATGATACCTTTGCCTCTGTGAGCCTTTTGAAACAGCAGCAACAGGAGGTTCTACCTTCTTTGTTCATTTCCAGGTGATTTTTCCTCTTTTTCCTCTCTCTTTTTTTAATTTGCTTTTTGTTAATGTTTGAAATGGCTACTCTTACTTTCCCCAGGAGGGAACAAATAACTGCAGTAGTAAAGAACCTGGAGAACATCATGCCTAAAATATAATGGCATGACCCATGTATAAATACATTTCATCTTCAGAATGTAATTATGGGAACGTAATGGGAATAAAGCTCAAATTAATTGCTTTTTCTATTATTCTTGGTGTCCTTGAGGGTTCTTCATGTGGTATTAATGGCACAGTGAAGAGAATTAATTACTGTAGTTTTTCAACTGGCCCTTTTTTCAGATGACTTCCCATAGAGGTTCTTTCCTTTTGTGTATACAGTCTATCACAGAGCTCTTGCTACTGCCCAGTATCAGTTGTTGCCAATATTTTTATGCTGCTTTTTATCTTCTCTTTCTAATCGTGTCTTGACCAGCTGTCTCTTGACCACAGATTTGCTGGTCTTCAGAATGGCAATTCTTGTCAATGCCTGCAGAGGCCCTTTGCTAGAGGAAACCCTCAGTGCATGTAGTGAGGGAAGAGAACCAAGGAACAAGAAATGATCCTTCAGACCACTTTTACATGTGGTGTGTGTGCAATGGCCTGCACGTATCTTTTACCTTTTCTGATTACGACACCTTAGGCAACTTGATTCAGAGCACATTACCATAGTCTCTTGAGACTGAAGGATGCCTAAGAAGGTAACTTGAATGGATGCAGTGGCAATTTTTCTGACCCTGGTATTCTCTAGGGATCACATAGACCACCAAAAAAGTTAAAGTAAAAGAAGAAAATAAAACCCTGAAGTGGCCAGGAATACACTTTTAGCTTTCAAATATTACTATTTCTTTTGGAGCTTAACACTGCCACATATTTAAAAGACAAATCATTTCTCCTGGGGCAGTGGCAACTCACCCATTTTTTTTTAAATGACAAAACCTCCCCCTCACTCAACAAGGAATGTTGATGTGCTGGAAGGCCACAAAAACACCTCTGGACTGTTTGTGCCCCAATTACTGTTTTGTCCATAAACATGTTTTACTCCAGGAGTGCCTCTGGTCCAGCAAACAAAAGCTTACCAGAGCATAAGGTAAATCAGGTGTAAGTGACCTCAAACCAAAGTCCATAACTATAGGTCTTCTACAGAGCAGATTATTATATATTACAAGTCTCCCTCAAATATACCAGCCCATATTGTTAGTTCGCTTTGTCTCAACTGGCAATATATTCTCAATAGATTCAGACTCTGGTGCTGAGAAAGAATAGAAAATGTTTCTATTTTACTCACAAATCTTCACATATATCAGAAAAACAAAGACATATTTACTTGTTACACAACATGAGATCTTAACTAGTTAACTTCATTATTTTTACTAACTGATTGGTTTCATGAACACTTCACTCAGACTCCAACTATTGACTCCATCACTGTCACTGGTAGATCACTAACAGAACTTGCACATTGTTAGCTATCAGAACCCTGACTGAGTAAAAAGGCAAGAAAATGAATCTGAGGTAGAGTGGGAACAATTGGCTGCTACTGCGATTGACATTCAACCCCAATGTATGTCCCTCCCTCTCTCCCCAACTCCCATAATATGCAGGTTGCTGAATTCTAACAAAAATTGGCTCTATTCAAGTGTAACTCTGTCCACATGTCATTTACAGTGTAATTACAGGAAATAGCCTCCAGTTTCCAGTCAGTAAAATGACTGACCAGCTTAGAGTGTATGGTTGCAGATTATACCACCAAATATTGCAACAGCAGAGCTACATTGCTTCTCCACTTAAATCCGGCAATCATCCAGCTTCACAGAAATTCCATTTTTCAGTGTCATCTGAGCAGCATATGTTTGGAAATACATGACAGAGCTGGCCCAATTAGAACTTTTGAGGTAATGAACCTCCCTCCTCACTAAGGAGGTGGCTTCCAAGAAAGGTCAGTTGGGGGGGGGCTGCCCAAGACCTTAGGGTTGTTCTCATCTCGCACCTATTAGAAGAAGCCCTTCTGCTTGGCCATGGTCTGGTAGTGAAAGCTATCTCTTCTCATTATGGTCACAATCATCAATTCCCTGTTGCTCTCTTTTTCTCTCTCCCTCCTTCTTACATTGCAAAAGACAGGAGGAAAGGGGGTAAGGAACTGTAAATGTAGAAGGCCATCATTTAATAACTATCTTCCTCTCTTCCAGATAGATTGCTTTCAGTCTGGTGAAGCTGTTTAGGGAAATGTTACTGAAATGTTGAATTTATCACAATTGGGGCACAGATGAGATTAAACAAAACCAAACAAACAATTATTTGTCACATAAAAGAGGGAACCAACCCTCCTGGGTTATTAGCCAGTACTCTACCAAAAACACTGTGGCTTACGTGTGTGAAAGGGAGTAGATTCTGATACTCTCAAACTTTGCAAATGTACAGATCTTTTGATCCAAGCACTACATACATTTTGTGGTGGCAGCTGAGAGCAAATTGAAGGCTGTTATGGAACCAGGACAGGATTGACCCACAAACATGTGAGTCATGCACCATACTGTTTTGTTGTATCAGAGCTTCACCACTTGCCAAATGTCCCCTCTGTTCACCTGCATTGTGCCTTCTTTTGTGTTTTCAAAGGGTTTCTGGGAAGGCAGAGAAACCATTGATGAGTTTCACAAAATAGGGTGGGGGGTTGTATATGCTTTCATGTAGCAGCCCAACTCTGTTGGCAAAGAAATCATATATATCTCTGTTAATAAAAACACAAAATTATTGTAAAACGGATAACCGTCTTATCCCATTTTGATTTACAGCTATAGCTACAAAGAGCACCAATTTCACAAGGAGTTAGTTTCCAATCATAACATTTCTGAAAGTGAAATTTTAAAGAGTGAGAAACCAGATGCAATAAGCAAAAAAGTGATGGGAAGGAGAGAGACCTGTTGAATCTGGCCCCCCTCTCCCATCCCCCCTTTTCCCCACAAAACTGACCTAGGAAATTAAATCAAACTAATAAATTGTCAGCAAGGACTTCAGTCAGGCAGAATATTCTTGCTAATTGGGAAATAAGGTGTCTTAATTAGTTATCTTGAAAATGCAATAAAAAGGGAACTCTGCACGCTTTTATTCAGCCTTGCATAAGTACCTCATTACCACAGGGGCAGGTAACTTAACCCAGCATGTGTTCTGCTATATCTGGAAAGTTGATTCATTATATTCTATTAAACAAATTAGAAAGCTAGGTTATTGGATGAAATATGCCTGATTTATGATTTAAATCATGTTTAAAATGTCTACGTTTTAACCTCTCACCCAGGACCCCCAAATGCATTATTTTATTTCTGAGTTAGTCTATCACTGCTGTGCTTATTAAAACCACCATCACACTACTTTCTCAAGGTTATCCAGACTCAAACACCTGCTCTGTTTGAGGTACTAGGATCAAGAAATGATAAGCACTCGTTGGACATCTCAGATATACACAGTGCCTATTTTATTTTAGATCCTTAACACGTTGCAATGGCAACATGTCTGAGGGGTTCTAGAAGGATGCCTAACTAAATAAGTGTTACAAGATAATTTCAATGTCTAGGCTAAACACCCTTTTTTTCTAGATATGAAGTAGTCACAAATGAGTTGCCAGACTCCCCCTCCCTTCTAGTGTGCTCTTAGACTCTAGCTTCTGCAAGGCCACACAAATGGTAAGGCACGTAATCCCATTAGCCACATATATTCCAGGTCACTTTGGCTGGGAGGCACAGAGGTGAATCGAATTCTGATCCCCTGGCTGTGGCGGGAACGTAATCTCACTGAGCTATATCAAGTAAATACTATGAACAACACCTCTAGGGAAATCTAAATGTGCTTCATATTTAGCTGATGATTGTGAGTACTAACACAATAACTGCGCCTTGTATAGTGCTCTGCCCAGTCAACGCATATTATTTCCTCATGTTTCAGTTGCCTCCATGCAACTGAAGAGAACCTAAGGAGGACCTATTAATTGCTGTTTTTAAAAAATGCTGAAGGCTCACACACTTTGAAAAAAAAAATCTCCACAGTACATTTGTGCAAAGTGGTGTTCTGCTAATTGTTCCATCACTGAAAAGTTGCAGTTATCTGTCAGCCTTCAAATATAATTGGACTCATTGCTATTTTAAGGTCTTCTTTCCATTTGTATGGAGTATAGAATTGTGCAGTGTTGGAAGAAAAATGCTCTTCTAATTGAATCATTACTTACAAAGACAAGGCAGTGGGGCTCATTTTATATAGCACTGTGTACATTATGCTCCTATAGCTTTCATTTTTTTCCTTCACATGCTTTTATCCTACTGATGGAAACCAGCTTTGGGCAGGGGGTTGCTTTTTCAAATAAACGGACTGTCATAAGAGCAAGGCTATTTAAAAACTTTGGGTTTCTGTTCATGTGGCGATTTGCAAACTGAGCTCTGTGGGTAGGATAGAAGTCATTAGATTGAACCAGAAAACTTAGGGATCAACTACGAGAGCTAGCAGACGATATTTGGCTGACTCTCTCCCTATACAAAATGTAATAACAGCCACAGATGTTTTTTATTAGAAATAGTGCAATGGTTAGAGTACTAGATTGGAGAGTCTAGCTTAAAATCCCTGTTTGGCCATGTAATTGACTGGGTGGCCATAGAGCAGTCACTGTGTCTTAGCATATAGCATCTCACACAGATCTAGAAACATGGGAATGAGCACTGTGGAAAATGCCCTGAGGTAACTTCAGATTTTCTGATTGGACAGTGTGTTGGCTTTCCCTAGATTATTTTCTTAGTCTATGTCAGCTCAACAGTTATGATGATGATGATGGTGGTGGTGGTGATGATGATGATGATGATGATGATGATGATGATGATTAGTAGTAGTAGCAGTAGTAGTAGCAGTAGCAGCAGCAGCAGCAGTTTCCTTTCTTTATACAAAGCAGGCCTAAGATAGCCTGGAAGATACGGTTTGTTCCAGGTGAGTGAAATAAAGGAGCATACTGTTTCTCTCATGTCTAATTTGATCCTAAACTATTTATTTATTTATTTATTTATTTATTTATTTATTTATTTATTTATTTATTTATTTATTTATTTATTTAATATCCTGCCTATCTGGTCGGGTCAGGACCACTCTAGGCGGCTAACAATATTTTCAGCCTTTAGATAGAGCAGGGGCTCTCCAAAGGATGGCCCATGGGCCGCATCCAGCCAGCCTGGCCTTTTTATCTGGCCTGTGCATGTATGTGGGTGGGTGGGCAGGAGTGCAGGTGTGAAGGTCTGCAGGCATGTGTCATGTGTGCAGGAGTGTGTGTGTGTGTGTGTGTGTGTGTGTGTGTGTGTGTGTGTACGTGTACGTGCGTGCGTGCTGGTGGGCAGTAATGCGTGTGGGTGGTTGGGTGGGAGTATTTGTGTGCATACACATGTGTGTACACGCATGTTCCTTCAGCCCTCAAAATGATATAGAAAATATTTTATGTGGCCCTTCATGTGAAGAGTTTGGAGACCCCGATATAGAGCTACAGTGATGCCTTGCAAGACGAATGCCTCGTGCAACAAAAAACCCGCAAGATAAAGCAGTTTGCGATTTTTTTGGTGACTCGCAAGATGAATTTTTTTTCAATCCATTCCTATGGGAAATGCATTGAAATGCACTCCTATGGGAAAATTTGCACAACGAAATTTTCGCAATACGAAATGACTCACGGAATGAATTATTTTCGTCTTGCAAGGCATCACTGTATTTCAATAGGTATATATATTCTAGTGTGCAGAGAACTATGCTAGCGAAGCCTACTATGTAGCTGTTGAAAAAATATGGGTGAAATAGTGCTGTTCCTAATTGAACAGCACAAACATGATAAAATGTAGAGATTTGTGAGAAATGCTCACAACCCTTGTTACTTAATACAGTAACCAGACAACCACGAATTCAAGCAGCTGTCTTTTATTAAAAAGAATTTTTGCAAAAGCACATTACCTAAATGGATAGGAACACCCATCAATACAGGTAACATGATATTTATTCCATATTCCCAGCAACATGGTACTTCCCTTGTTTCCCCATTGGTGTACAGGCCATATGGTACCCCTAAACTGATCATGTGAAGTCCCACCCTTGTTTACATCTTCCACTCCTCTCTTTACCTAGACCCCAGACTCTTATTTATTTATTTATATCCTTATTCGGCATATATTCCCTTTCCCTAACCTCACAGCGTTCATTCTAACTGACCCATTAAGTTCCTTCATTATTCGTGAGGCCTACGCACTTAATCTTTTTGTCAGTACAACAGGGTACCTCCCTTGTCTGTACTTTCTTCTATTAGTTTCCCAAACCTCCCCTAAAATTCCTTCTGTCAGCTAAATAATTCACAAATACATATACTAATTGGTTACAGAAGCAAGTTGTGTAATCATTTTGTTCTTGCAGGATTTTGCAAAAGCATTACTGATTCCTCCTCTTCTCTCAGGATTCAAATCTAGTTATTTTAACAGCTATGTTTTCAAAACCTTGAGCTTGCATGCCTAAGTCAGTTTCACTCCTCCCACCCCCATAGATTCATGCTTATTAAAGACCAAATCCTTTTTTTTTTTTTTTTTGAATTTCTGAAGAAAATTGTCAAATTTGAGGATTTTTCTTACAAATCAAAACAAAAGAACACCTTTTAGGCTATTTTTTTTAAAAAAATTCAACCCCATTAACAGAGCTTTTAATCACAGAAGGAAGACTGAATTGATGGAAGGGAACTTTCCACTGTAATAAGGTATGCTTATTACAGTTGTTCTTCTGTGTTCTTGATACTCATGGAACAAAAAAAATTAAGACCTAAGCTATTATATAAGGAATTTAAATGAAATCTAACCACTTGAAGACAATCTTTTCTTGTGACTGAAAGAGAATGTTGCATTACACCTCAGTTACAATGTGCTACACTCACAAAGAGAACAATAAAATGTGGGGGGTTGAGGGTGGAATCTGTCTTACAGTCTACCCATCAAAGTTCACTGAGCCTGTTTTAACAAGTCAGTCACATTACCAAGGATAAAATGTGGTATCCTAGGAAATATATCTGTTTTCTTTGGACATGAGAAGAAAGCCCCAGCTATCCTGTAACCCATGATTTCCTCTATAACATTTTTTTTTAAAAAAAGTGTAGTTATTGATGCATTCAGCAGTTCAAGACAACCTGAAGGGTGGATGGGACCTTTTGATGAGTGACTGCCTTCTGAATTCTTCAAAAGAATGGAAAATGTGGAGTGCTATCTGTTAGATCCCTTGAGGAAACAGAGAGATGGCAGGAAGATCAGCAATAATATTGAAAGAAATTGGTATTTGCCTCACACTTTTTCCCTATTCTACTATCACTTCTGTCACTCAAATAGGATAGACTATAAGAGAAGTGCTTGCAAATTATCATTGATCAGACAGGTGGTAGACAGTTCTCAAATAAACAATGCATATTCATAAATAGCATGGCTCAAAATGGCATGGAAAAGTCACTGCCCAAACAACTTGTGATAAATGAGATTTTCCAGAATGCAAAGCTTGAACTAAGCATATTTTTTCTTAGTTCTCTTCAAGAACAGGAGAAAGAAGAAAATGAAGATGAGGACCTTAGTTTTTAGTGTTTGAAGACTTACTTCCTTTGAAATTGTCATAATGTTTAGTAATAATGGCTAGTAATGATTGTAATTAGTAATAATGGTTAGTAAATAATTGCGATAATGGTGATAATGGTTAGTAATGTGTTATCATTACTGTTACCATCACTGTTATCATTGCTGTTACCTTTACTGAAAAAAAAATCAAAGAAAAGCTTTACAGTTCCCCTAAGAAAACCTGTCAAGCACCTCTCCCTATGTCTTACAGTAAAAATTAAAAATACAAATTATGAGCCTTGACAAATTCAACAAAAATTCACAAATTGAGTACAAATTACCCTTTCACAACACTGTGTTACTCAGAAACATCAAGATACTTCTCAACAAGAAACTATTGATACCTAAGGAAAAGACCTGAATGTATTTCCCACAGTCTTGTGTGCCAGGTAATCTTTATGGTTTTTTGCTCTGTGTGATGTATGTGAGGAGAAGAAGATATTTTACTAAGCCTGTACTGAAGTAAATCCCATTGAATTCAAAAGAAGTGTGACTTGCTATTCCCTTTGTATGACAGTATTTTACTGAGGCCTTAAACTACAATCCCACCCATTCTGGCCCTGTTGGCTTACTGTAGGTCTTAACTATCCTCAGTCCATTACTTTTGTTCTCTCTTAATAAAGAAGATGATTTGCTCTGACATACAATTTGGAAAAGACATAGATGAAAAGAGAGATACATTGGTGCCTCACAAGACAAATTTAATTCATTCCATGGTTAATGTTGTCTTGTGAAAAATTCGTCTTGCGAAACCCGTTTTCCCATAGGAATGCATTGAAATCTAATTAATGCGTTCATATGGGCAAAAAAAGTCAGAACAAAGTCAAATTTGTTTTACAAAGGGTGTATTAACTGCTTTTTAAACCCATACATATTGTGCAGATGGTTTTTAAAATTTCAATCAAAAAAACTTTAACTTTTTAAACATCATAGAAAAACATTTAAAAATCAGCAAACATGAGGCAGGAACAAAAAAATGGAAAACATTCTTCTTGCGAAGAATGATGAAGATCCATTAAATTCTATAGAAAATATTAAGTGACATTTAAAAGTATTTAGAAGTAACAGGGCTAAGAATAAACTGGAGTAAATCAGAATTTATGCTTGCAAATTATGATAATAAAGGGAGAAGTGAACTGAAAGAGAAATTTGAGGATAAGTTTAAAAATACTTGGATAGTTATGGATAAATATTTCCTGGAATTTGCAAGAACATATTAATGAATTTGGATAAAGTGAAAAAAACCAAATTAAGAAACAAACTAAAAAAATATTAAAAACTGAAGTTACCTTGGTTTGGAAGAATAAAAATAGTAAAAATGGACATAATCCCTAAACTAATTTTTATGTTGTATGTTACCTATAAATATAGGTGATAAGGAATGAAAAGAATGACAGAAGCTGATTAATTGTAATGAAAATAAAAGGGCAAGGGTAAATAAATAATTATAGTATCATCCTCCAAATAATGGAGGTTTGGGTATACCTGCTATTAAATTATATTATATAGCTCATCAATTGAAACATACCAGAAATTATAGTAAACACTAAAGGGATAAGATGGAGATAATATGAAAAAAAGTTTTTAAAGGAAAAATTAAAGTATATTATTAAAATGTTTTATATGTTGCAATGTTGGAAGAATTACAGAAGAATATTGAGTCCAAAATGTCCTTATTGAAATATGTGGTGGAATTACATAATTTTTGATAAAACAATAGTTTTGAAAGCGATATGGTAGGGAGATTTAAATAAAGAAATTAGTGGAGGAGCAAGGAAGATGATCTGGGGAAAAAGAACAATGAAAAATATGTTAGGGTAAAGGAAAATTATCGCAAAGTATTATAGAGACAGTATTTAGCACTAACAAATTGAACATAATGAATAAAGATATGTCATTTATATGTTGGAGATGTAAGGAAGAAAAGGGAACAAATCATCATATGTGGTGGAGATGTGAAGAAGGTCAGAAGGATTAGATGATTGTTTTCAATGGAATTAAAGAAATTACAGAGATAGATGTACAAAGATGTCCAATGACAGCTCTGTTAAATATATTTGGAAACAGTTAATTAGATAGGGGAAAAATGGAACTGATTATTATTATGTTAACAGCAGCAGGAATGATATTTGCAAGGAATTAGAAAAATAATAATCTATTGTTTGGAAGAATGGTGTAATGAGATGTGGCATCTAGCTATTAATAATAAATTAACTTGCAAATTGAAATTTAGAAAGGGATTATTGAAATAAAATATTTTAATGCGATCTGGAATGTTGTTGGTTTTTTTTGAATATGTATTTACTAAATATAAAGGAAAGAATATAAAGGTAATCAACCCCAAGTGCTCACTGGAAGGACAGATCCTGAAGCTGAGGCTCCAATACTTTGGCCATCTGATGAGAAGAGAAAAGATCCTGATGTTGGGAAAGTATGAAGGCAAGAGGAGAAGGGGATGACAGAGGACGAGATGGATGGACAATGTCATCAAAGCTACCAAAATGAATTTGACCAAACTCCGGGAGGCAGTGGAAGACAGGAGGGCCTGGCATGCTGTAGTTTTTTTTTTTTTTTTTTTTTTTTTAAAGATGAAGAGAGACATAATGATGTTGGTCCAAAAAGAAAGAGAGAGACAGAGAGACAGAAAGAGAGAAGGGAAAATGAAAAAGAGAAAGAGAAAAGGATGGGAAAAAAGAGTTTAAAAACAGCAAAGGGCTAAATATTGTGGCTCCTTAAAAATAAAGAGATTTGTTTCTATGACTTTGAAGAAATAGATTTTCATTCAAAAAAGCTAGGCTTCTTTCTTTCTTTCTTTCTTTCTTTCTTTCTTTCTTTCTTTCTTTCTTTCTTTCTTTCTTTCTTTCTTTCTTTCTTTCTTTCTTTCTTTCTGCCAATGTGCTGAGAGAGATGACCATGAAAGGCACGGGGATAGGGTCGATCTGATAGATATTGTTATTTGCTGTTCTAAATTTGTTATAGCCTCTCAGGAAGTCCTTGGAAGCCAACTTTCACAGGATAAGAAGTTATCCTTGGAATCAGTAACAGATTGAAGAACAAAAGGCAAGAAGTAGAAATAAATTGCCGTAATGAAAGGGTGAGAACAGTGGAGCAGGACTAGTGCTTACTATTTTATTCTTAAATGTCAGCTGTTTGAATAGGAGGAAGCTATTGTTCTCACACCCTCCTTATCAACTTCCCCTAGGCATCTGGTTTTCCACTGACAGAAGAAAATGAAGATGGGCCTTTGGAACAGATATTCTTAGGTTTTTAAACTCTCAAGTGCTGACTGAAATAATCAAGAGTATCTCAGACACAGGAGTCAACTTTTAGCCATTTCCTTGTACTGTACATTGTTTTTTTCACAAGCAGCCTTAGCCTACCACTGAAACTAATTTGTTTCTGAGAAACCAAACATGTGGAATTTAGAGACATGGCTAAGATCAGGTTTATATATACAATCTATATAAACATTTATTTGAATTATATCCCATTTTGGGACTTTCTTCTGAGTACACAGAAAGAGAACAAACAAGCCTGAAGAAGAATTTTATAGGAAATGGAAGACTGCTTCTAGTATTATCTAGATTAGTTTGTCTAATAAAAGGTGCAGCCTTGATTGCATTTCAAATGTACTCATTAAAAGATCACAGACTCTCTAAATGAAGGTGCAGTGAATAAAGTATAACATATTCTCTTGATATATTACAACATAAAAATCTAAATAAAACATTTTAGTATATAGAAGCAATTTAACTTTACTAAAATTTCAGTGCTGTATATCTCTGTAGGATGTATTAAGGGTCATGTTGATCTACCACACAAGATAGCACTAAGGGTTTTACTACCTCCTTGCATCAAGATCATAGTATTCCTTTAAATTACTTTTCTGACTGCATTTTTAGCTCATAAATTCTCCAGACAGGGATAATAGAAAAGTTCTATGCGTATAAAGCACGCAAAAAACAAGTGTCACAAATAGTGGCCAAAATCCTACTATGTTTCTTCATTGGCATAATGCAGTCAGTGTACTCATCTCCCTTGAACTGCACAGGTCTGAGCAGTAAAGTTTTGGTTATACACATTTTTTCAATAAATACTGTGCTACCATTCATCTCCAGGAAGTTGTCTAAGGCCAACCTGTTGGTGATGGTGCAGTAGCCCCTGGACAAATAGTGGTGGCCTAGCTGGCCCACTCTCCTGGCATAGCAACTCCATATGGCAGCCAGGGAGAGTGCTGGGGCCTGCTGGGAGGCTAACACTGATTGGGGGAGGTTTCTCTCTCTCTGTGTGTGTTTTAATAAACTGTTTAGGCTTTGTAATTATGATTTTGGGGGTTTGAGAGTTATACTCAGATTTTGAACTACATGGAGGTCTGTTGCCCCTAATCCCGGCATTTTTGAAGGTAAATCTAGGTAGAAATTCAGAGCAAGCATTTTCTATTCCATATTGAACCACATGACTCAGTTCAAAGCAACAAACACCTATGCTGACTTCTCAAGGTGTAGCAATTTGCTACTAAGATTTATCCTGATTTCATTATACCAACCAGCCTAATAGGACTTCCATGGTTTTTTTTTTTACTATAAAAAGAGTATATAGTAGGGTGTACTCTGACCCTCTCTCACACACTTTTGACAATGATTTGTCTCACATAACAAACAGTTGTTATGTAGCCGCTCAGAGTGGTACCGACCTACCAGATGGGCGGGATATAAATCAAATAAATAAATAAAATAAATAAATGTTTGTTACACCTTTCAGTGAAAAATTGCTTTTTCTCTATGAAAAATATGACCTCAAACGTACTGAGTGTGGACTTAACATAAGAGGCTTGTATATATTTGAGCAGTAATTCTATAAATAGAAAAGGATAATACTAATGAAGATATCCTGTCTGTCCCTGTTCAAGCGGAACTCTGTTGACAAAAAACCTTGATCCAGTCCCTATATTTAATTTCAAAGAAATATTTAAATAACCTAAAATATTAAATTAAGCTATAGGTGACATCAAGTCTAGATTTAAAATAGTTTGCTTAAAGTAGAGGCCTCCAATAGCTGACAACTAATGTTTACGGCCTGTATATTAAAATAATTTGGGAAAGGTGTTTAAATACAATTCTTAAATTTTTTTACATAATATCAGCTAAACCTGAAGTACAATGTAAAGTTGACTGGAAACTTAACCCCAGGGAAAAGGGAAAGCATAATGGCCTGAATCCTTTTTGTTGAGGTACTTGCATAAATATGCCTCCCATTTTGCCCAGCCAATAAGGATTGCACAGTTTGATTGAGTAATCATTCACGTAGTTCCCATTTTGATGGATTATGCAATGTACCTCTGGAAGTGCTTATGAATAGCATTTCTGCCTTTTACAATGAGCAGTATGACTTGCATAACACTGAGTTATGCAAGCATAGTTACTGGCTAGGATTTCAGCCAATGTAATCTATAGTAATAGCTGATCAAATTTTATACTAGCTGAAATGATGCTACAGAACATAAGACTCTAAAAGGGGAACTAATAACAGATAATTAATTAGTGAGAAAACTAAATACATATGCTAGATGGAAATGAATGTGGATGAATATAAAATTAACCTAAAATATATAAATAAATCTAAATTCATCTCAGTTTGCTAATGACAGCAATTCAATCTGAATTCATGGGCAACAGTTCTCGGGGAAATATTTAGCAGGAACTTTGTCCATAATGATTATGTAAAATTAGAAAGGTGAAGTTCAATAATATAGGTAAGTCCTAAATATGACAAAACTGGTAATCATCAGCACAGAGATAGGGTAATGCAATCAATGGATAATGTTACTGGAATTCACAGATGTGGTGATTGCAAGCAAGAACAGAGGAATAAGGTGTATCATAAAACAATAGTAGCTGATCAATGGTCAAAGAAATATGCAAAATAGCATGGTTGTAGAGATGGGCATGAACCATCGGTTTGGTGGTGACAAATCAATGTGACAACCCCAGACCTACTGGGATATGCCACAGTTTCACTAAGCTGCCACCAACCATTCCCTGTAAGGAGTCACACAGACCAGGAATGGATTTTTAACAAACAAAGGAATAAGGTTTATTTAAATAACACACAGGGAAAAATAAAATGATCAAGTGAATAAGATACAGTAACGTGGCTTAGTCTCAATCCTACATACACCAGTTTGGTTCACACAGAACACCTTTAAATAAAGCACAGACCCTGAACCTATCAGTTCTGGCTACCCATACAGACACCTGAACCTATCAGGTTGGTACTGACTGACACACAGTAGTACCCTGTCTGACACACAGACTCCCACTCCAGCTTCTTCTCTCAGCTCTCCTTCAGCTCTCCCTCAGAATCCCTATTGTTATTATTGTTCTGGTTCATCAGTTCCAATTTTCTTAACTCAAACGCCATTTTCTCTCTCTGCAATTCCAATTCAAATTGTCTTTGTTTCTCTCGTTCCCTTTCCTCCATTTCAAATTGCCTCATCCTCAGTTCATGCTGTTGGACTATGAGCATTTTTCTGAGTTCTGGGTTCTGCTCTCCCGTGCTCTCATCCTGCACTGAGCCAAATTCCTCCTCAGAACCTTGGTCCACCTGGTTCTGAGGTCAGTTTGTTTAGTGGCCAAAGAGATGTTTGATGCTTCAAAGCCCCACCTGGCTCCTTCTCAAGGCAGCAGCCTGGCTTCCCTGCCCTGCCTCTTCCGGGCACTGCCTCTAGATGAACCCATACAAACTGCTGAAGCAGCAATTCGTGCTCATTTTTACATGGTTGTATTTCAAATGAAGCAACTGAACTAAGTGATCATCAGTAAATGTTGTAATATTAATGGTAATTTAGGTGGGTAGGAACCACATGGTAGGAAATGGTGGATGATCATCCGTTTGACACATGTCAGCACTCCCATATCTTGTCCTGTAATAGAAATCTTAGAAATGCCTGCTGTCATTAGAAGACAAATGTTCCCTTTCACATCTCAGTGAAATGTCTTATTCCCATTTCTTGTGTTCTGACAAGACTGGAACACACTGAAAAATAGCAGGCTTTCTAGTGTAATATAAACCTGCAGTGTGATAGCTGGTAAAAGAGATGTCTTTTCCCCTTCTCCCCTCCAAAATATGGAGATCTTTGTAGTGCTATAAAGGTAGGAGTGGAGAATAACTTAGGCTGCTCACTTTGGAATTAATATATATGTACATATTTTACATTTGAAATGGCAGATGGTGTTTGGATCTAATTGGCTATGACCAGCACCTGGATAAAGTCCAAAGAAAACAGACCACACATAACATTTTTTAAGCTTGGTTTTAAAAGATAACCAACTGTTTGGACAATTTTCTTTGCCTGCAATTTTTGTGTTTCTCCTGCTCCTCTGATTTCAATTCTAGATTAACTGTGTTTCTTCAGATCTGTAGACCATGCTCTTCCGTTATACTGGTCATCTGGATGGCTTTGCTCTACCTTAACATTTGTTAATCAGCTTTTCTTTTCTTGGATGTACCTATCATTCACCAATGGCCTTTGAAGGATTCTTAAGAATTCTTAAGA
Source organism: Pogona vitticeps (assembly GCF_051106095.1). NCBI lineage: Eukaryota > Metazoa > Chordata > Lepidosauria > Squamata > Agamidae > Pogona > Pogona vitticeps. The sequence goes on from NC_135783.1 coordinate 284,676,728, forward strand.
ATGCCAATAGATTTGTACTTGTTGTCTACTACCTCCCAGGGATGGGGACTAGAATTGTAGGACTCACTGTTGCCAGCAAAGTCAATTTCCTAAGAAATTGCTCAGCCACGGGCAGAGAGGTTCCAAAGTAAATCGCTCCTTTACCAGGCAAACTGGGTCCGTAAGTTTTGCCTTAGGGTAGCTAAAATTTACTCTGGTACCAAGTCTGACCAATTTTATTGAGAACCAACCCACACACATGAGTACCAGGGAATTCCATCCTTCTAGCACTCCTAAATCAGTTGGACCCAAATTGGTAGCGTTAAGTTACATGGCCTTGTAAAATACATCAATTTGGATAAGCCAATTATTTATAACAGCTTGTGTCTATTCAAGAAGCTAACTTACAGAGCTTAGGCATATTCATTTTTATTAGAAAAATATAGTTCTTTGAAAAATCAGTTTAAGCAAAGCACAGCAAAACATATTTACAATTTCCAATCCCATCCCCATCGATAGGAGATAGAATTCCTCTGAAACAAACAAAAATAAGAAAACGTCTAGCTAACAAAAAAGAAAAAAAGGGGGGGCAGACCTCCCCTCCGGCTTCAGGAAAAACTACATCTTAAAACATACTACAAGTCCTAGTGTCCATCATCAAAACAACATTCCATCAGGCTTCTGGAAAATCCAAAGTAAACTTTCTCAATAGGAAAAACTCAGGCTTACTGTCCTTTGGATTAGATAGTCCATACCGAGTTCTGTATGTTGGCATCCATCTTCCGTCTCCCTCGTGGTAGAATCTCTTCCTTTCTTGTTCCCATGAGGCTCAGGGAAAGTTGTTTAGTCTTCCTCACTTTGTACTAGCCAGGTTGCTTAGTTACGTGATAAGACCATGCTGAACAGTACAGATGTACAGCTAGGAATCAACTTTGGAAATTTCCACTCTCAACTCACACACAGAAATAAGATGAATTCATTCTGGCTAACTTTGTGATCACAAATCCCATCAGTAAATTATTCCATGAACTTTCATAACCAAGCTTATCACAGCTGTCAAGTCAGACTTAAGCTGCAATGGTGACTCAACTCAGACTCAGCTCCGTTTTTTATTTAATGATTCAGACTCAACTCGTGAGTTGGAAACCACCCACTACTCTATTTTTCTTGGGGGCGGAGGGAGGGAACTTGTTTTTAATAAGGATGTGGACTTGAGGCTTGGGACTTATGGCTTAGTACCAAGGACTTGGTCTCAGATTTGTGACTCGGACACAAAGACTTGCCAACATTCCTGCTACTTCCCCAGCCAAACACTTAACAGTATTTGCTCCCTTAGCAAACACTGTTAAGATAATCGCCGTACTGAATTGTTGACATTTTTATTACATTTCACATGCCTCTCCTTCCCAATCACAAATTTCTGTTTGTTGTTGCTATCTTCAATCATGTCCTTTCTGATTCATGGTGACCCCATGAATTAGTGATCTCCAAAATGTCCTCTTATTAAGAGCCTGCTTAGCAATTATAAACTCAAGGCTGTGGCTGTGATTCCTTAATGGGATTAATGCATCTCTTCCTCTTTTTGTGCTGCCTTTTACTTTTTTCCCCCCAGCATGTCTTGTCTTCTCATGATATGACCAAAGTATAATAGCCTCAGTTTTTTTTTGTTTTTCTTTTGAGAGGGAGTTTGGGCGTGATGTGATCTATGTGTGCATAATGGGTAAATATGGGAGCTTTGTCTTAATCTCTGGTGGAAGACAAATATGAAGGCTGCCAACACAAGAGTCCCAGCAGTCCTTCCCCATTGACTCCCAGAACCAGTTTGGTCCACTTACTGGGCTCCTTGTTGTGCACACACCCGGTGGTGGTGACATCATGCCAATCGCTGCCCTGCCTCTCCTCACAGCTGACCACTCCAGAGAGGAGATGTGAAGACAAGTCTCCCCTCTCAGCTGCTGAGCAGTTGGCTGTAGGGAGAGCTGGGGCAGCACAAGCAGTACTACCTCTGTAATTGGCGTTATGTCAGCACTGTCGGGCACGCATGTCACAAGGAGCCTGGTAAGTGGACCAGGCTGGTTCTGGGGGGCAGGGAAGGACCACCAGGACACCTGTCCTGGCAGGCTTTGTATTTGTCTCCCTCAGGAGATGAATATGAAGCTCCCATATCTAATTATGAGCCCTCAAGCTGCAACTGATTTATAGCATTCTTACTAAAGCTTTCTAAACTGAGATGGGTGGTTTTGCCAGTTTTTGCTAGTTTTGCTCTGTGAGTTTCCATAGCTAAGTGGGCATTTGAACCCAGGTCTGTCATTCTACACCATTATACTACACTGGATGTGACCCTGATTTGAACTAGGGCCCACTTACTGGTCTTTCTGGTTGTCCATGATATCTGTAAAGCCCTCCTCCAGCACCATGTTTCAAAAGAATTTTTTTCCCCTGTCAGCTTTTTTCATTGTCCACGTTTCCTGTCCATACATAGCAATTGGATGTAAAGTAGTGTGGGTGATCCTGGCATTTATCTCTAGTGCCATGTCGTTACACTTGGTGATCTTTTCTAGTTCCTTCATTGCTGTTCTTCAGCGTCTTAGCCTTTGTTTGGTTAGTGAGGATATATTCCACATATCTCAAAAAGTGAGCTATAGTCTATGAAAGCCTGTGCCAAATAAAGCTGGTAAGTCTTTAAGGTCACAGGATTGCTCATAAAGTCATTATAAAAGTTTGGTTAAATGTTTTTTAAAACATAAAAACCCATCTACCATAGACTCATATGAGCTTCAAAAAGCTACTTTTTAAAATACAACTCCCAGGACCTCCTGGCTGGCAAACTAAGTTTTGTTATTGCTGAGATTCAGCTGGTCTGCTGTATCTTCCAGTCTCTGAGTTTTCTATTCCATGAGGCCTACTTCACTCATAAGCTTTATATTGAAAGATTTTAAAAAAAAATCTGCTATTTAAGACTGCAGTCAAGGCTATCTCATATCAGCTTAAGCTCCCAAAAGCTAGCAAATTGGAAGTTAAGCCTAATGCCTTAACAGATGTGTCCAATGATGAAGAATGTGCAATGTCACATATGGCATTTACTTAGAACTTACCACCCTTGCCCCCACATGCTGCCTTGATTTTCAGCCCCAAATTCTGATGGGGAACATGGAGTGCCTGTCTGACCATTTGTTGGAAGGGAAAGAAAGGGGGTGGAAAATTGCTGCCATTTGTAGCTTTTCTATGATATCGGAATGGGAGACTGTAGAGAACTGCCAAGATTCTAGCTTCGGAATAAGGGCCAACTCTGCACAGTAAAACTTTGCCAGTACTATTTCTCATTGTGTTTAATGGTGCATAATAAAACCATAATTACTTTTGAACCACTGTGCAGAATTTCATGAAACGGATCAAAATTGTTTCTTCTTTGTAAGGCTGAAAGAAGTACTTCACTAGCTTTTACCCAAAACAGACAGAAATACATGATATGCCCATTAAAAAGGGGGAAGATAAAAATGATCAGTTGTGTTGTGGCTAAAGCAATCGTTATTGGACTCATTTATTAATCATCACTGGATTTTGCTTCTGTCTGTTTTTATGAATGTGTATGTATGTTTGGAAATTGATTGGCAGCATGTTTGTGGACTGTGTGCATACCTGTGGTATAATAAGTATTCCTGCAATTTTCATGCATTAGTCGGGTTGGCAAATTTTTATCTCTTTAAAATCAGAAATATGGTATGAATATCCAAATGTTATGAACAGGTGTCCAGTCCTTGTACTTAAAATTACTGCAGACAATACATTAATTACAGTTGTACTCAAATCAATCTGTACATCCCACCAAGAAATTCCAGGGACCATGATGATTACTTTTGGGTTTCTTTTTTTCATTGGTTGAGTAGCTAAAGAAGCTTAGCTCTACATAGTAATAATTTTTGTTGAGGAATAATTTAAGAATGAGTGAACTCCTTCATTCACGGATTGCTGCCTTGTCGTGGCGAAGGGGCTTGAGTAACTCAGGGAAGCTATGGGCTATGCTGTGCAGGGACACCCAAGACGGACAGGTCATAGTGGAAAGTTCCGACTAAACGCAAGCCACTCCAGTATCTTTGCCAAGAATGCCCCATGATCAGAAACAAAAGGCTAAAAGATATGATGCTAGAAGATGGGCCCCTCAGGTCAGAAGGCGTCCAACATGTTACTGAGGAAGAGCAGAGGACAAGTACAAGTAGCTCCAGAGCTAATGAAGTGGTTGGGCCAAAGTCAAAAGGATGCTCAGCGGTGGACGTGCCTGGAAGTGAAAGGAAAGTCCAATGCTGCAAAGAAAAATACTGCATAGGAACCTGGAATGTAAGATTTATGAACCTTGGGAAGCTGGATGAGGTCAAACAGGAGATGGCAAGAATAAACATTGATATCCTGGGCATCAGTGAACTAAAATGGACAGGAATGGGCGAATTCAGCTCAGATGATTATCATATCTACTATTGTGGGCAAGAAGCCCATTGAACGAATGGAATAGCCCTCATAGTCAACAAAAGAGTGGGAAAAGCTGTAATGGGATATAATCTCAAAAATGATAGAATGATGTCAACACGAATCCAAGGCAGACCTTTCAACATCACAGTAATCCAAGTTTATGCTCCAACCACCAATGCTGAGGAGACTGAAATTGACCAGTTTTATGAAGATTTACAACACCTTCTAGAAGTGACACCAAAGAAAGATGTTCTTCTCATTATAGGGGATTGGAATGCTAAAGTAGGGAGTCAAGAGATAAAAGGAACAGCAGGAAAGTTTGGTCTGGGAGTTCAAAATGAAGCAGGGCAACAGCTAATAGAGTTTTGTCAAGAGAACAAACTGGTCATCACAAACACTCTTTTCCAACAACATGAGAGGAGACTCTATACATGGAAATCACCAGATGGGCAATACCGAAATCAGATTGATTATATTCTCTGCAGCCAAAGATGGAGAAGCTCTATACAGTCAGGAAAAAACAAGAGCTGGAGCTGATTGTGGCTCTGATCATCAGCTTCTCATAGCAAAATTCAAGCTTAGACTGAAGAGAGTAGGAAAAACCACTGGGCTAGTCAGGTATAATCAAAACCACATCCCTTATGAATACACAGTGGAAGTGAAGAACAGATTTAAGGAACTAGATTGGGTGGACAGAGTGCCTGAAGAACTTTGAATAGAGGCTCATAACATTGTACAGGAGGCAGCAGCAAAAACCATCCCAAAGAAAAGGAAATGCAAGAAAGCAAAGTGGCTGTCCAACGAGGCCTTAGAAATACCAGAGAGGAGAAGGGAAACAAAATTCAAGGGAGATAGGGAAAGTTACAGAAAATTGAATGCAGACTTCCAAAGAATAGCAAGGAGAGACAAGGGGGGCTTCTTAAATGAACATTGAAAAGAAATAGAGGAAAATAATAGAAAAGGAAAAAACAGAGATCTTTTCAGGAAAATTGGAGATATTAGAGGAACGTTTTGTGCAAAGATGGACATGATAAAGGACAAAAATGGGAGGGACCTAACAGAAGCAGAAGACATCAAGAAGAGGTGGCAAGAATACACAGAGGAATTATACCAGAAAGATTTGGATATCCCAGACAACCCAGATAATGTGGTTGCTTACCTGGAGAGTGAAGTCAAGTGGGCCTTAGAAAGCTTGTCTAACAACAAGGCCAGTGGAGGTGATGGCATTCCAGTTGAACTATTTAAAATCTTAAAAGATGATGCTATTAAGGTGCTACATTCAATATGCCAGCAAGTTTGGAAAACTCAACAGTGGCCAGAGGACTGGAAAAGATCAGTTTACATCCCAAACACTAAGAAGGGCAGTGCCAAAGAATGCTCGAACTACCACACAATTGCACTCATTTCACATGCTAGCAAGGTTATGCTCAAAATCCTCCAAGGTAGGCTTCAGCAGTATGTGGACTGAGAACTCCCAGAAGTACAAGCTGGATTCCGAAGGGGCAGAGGAACCAGAGACCAAATTGCTAACATGCGCTGGATTATAGAGAAAGCCAGAGAGTTCCAGAAAAACATCTACTTCTGCTTCATTGACTATGCAAAAGCCTTTGACTGTGTGGACCACAGCAAACTATGGCAAGTCCTTAAAGAAATGGGAGTGCCTCACCACCTTATCTTTCTCCTGAGAAAGCTATACATGGGACAGGAAGCAACAGTTAGAACTGGATATGGAACAGCTGATTGGTTCAAAATTGGGAAAGGAGTACGACAAGGCTGTATATTGTCTCCTTGCTTATTTAACTTATATGCAGAATACATGATGTGAAAGGCTGGACTGGAGGAATCCCAAACGGGAATTAAGATTACCAGAAGAAATATCAGCAACCTCCAATATGCAGATGATACCACTCTGATGGCAGAAAGTGAAGAGGAATTAAGGAATCTTGTAATGAGGGTGAAAGAGGAGAGTGCAAAAAACGGTCTGAAGCTCAACATCAAAAAAACTAAGACCATGGCCACTGGTCCCGTCACCTCCAGGCAAACAGAAGGGGAAGATATGGAGGCAGTGACAGATTTTACTTTCCTGGGCTCCACGATCACTGCAGATGGTGACAGCAGCCACAAAATTAAAAGACGCTTGCTTCTTGGAGGAAAGCAATGACAACCTTGACAGCATCTTAAAAAGCAGAGACATCACCTTGCTGACAAAGGTCCGAATAGTCAAAGCTATGGTTTTTCCTGGAGTGACGTATGGAAGTGAGAGCTGGACCATAAAGAAAGCTGACCACCGAAGAATTGATGCTTTTGAACTGTGGTGCTGGAGGAGGATCTTGACAGTCCCCTGGACTGCAAGGAGAACAAACCTATCAATTCTAAAGGAAATCAACCCTGAGTGCTCACTTGAAGGACAGATCCTGAAGCTGAGGCTCCAATACTTTGGTCATCTCATGAGAAGAGAAGAATCCTTGGAAAAGATCTTGATGTTAGGAAAGTGTGAAGGCAAGAGGAGAAGGGGACGACAGAGGATGAGATGGTTGGACAGTGTCATCAAAGCAACCAATATGAATTTGACACAACTCCGTGAGGCAGTGGAAGATAGGAGGGCCTGGCATGCTCTGGTCCATGGGGTCACGGAGAGTCGGACACGACTGAATGACTAAACGATAACGAACTCCTTCAGTTCACTTCAGGATGACTTTATCGTTCTCAGAGAATGTATCTTTGGGAAATGTAGTATCAATTGGTTCTCATTTTAACCATGAGAAAACACTATCAAAGGATTCAGCTGTCTTTCCTGGAACACTCATTCCAATACATGTTCAGGATACAGCCAAGTTTTAAATATGAAGGGAAGAAAAAATGTGACAAATCAGGAAAGTAAATGTAAGGAAGAAATCAGACACACAACCACTGCTCTAGTGCAAATGAAGATCATTGCTAAAAAATAAAATAAAAAAGAGGGGCTGCTTGGTTGGCTATTTTTATTATGTAATTCTCAGAAATAAATGATAGTTTAATCAAGATTAGAGATGGGCACAAACCAGGAAAATTGTGGTTTTTGATGGTTCACAGTTCAACATAATTCACAAACTACGAACCACAAAATTTCTGATGAAATTAATTGTTTCATGGTTCATAAAATTTGGGACTTCCAGGACAGTAGAACAGCCCCTGCATGAGTTAGGACACCAAACTCACCATGAATTGTTATATGACTCTCCTTCCCATCCCCTCCAAATTTGATGACGATTATAGCCCCCAAAGCAGATTCCCCCAGGAAAGTGCTCTTTAGCAGCTGGCTTGGGCAAAATTAAATGAGTAGTTAACTTGAGGGAACTTGAACCACAGTGTTGCTCATCATGAGGTTTACTGGGAGCAAAGAAGAAAGTGGACAGGGTGAATAGAGTAGCTAGCTAAGCATCGTCTTCTCATGCCAGCTGCTACAAAAGTGAAACCATCCACTGAGCTGCCAAGGGTTCAGCTCCTATGACAAGTTACTTCCAGAAAGTGGAGTTTGAGCTTCGTGGTTGGCTTCCTGACCAGACAATCAATCCTACACAAAGTTTTTCTCTAGTTCCACCCTAGGAAATTGATTGAGTGGCACCAGACTGTCTGGACAGGGGCAATACACCCAAAAATGGAATGTACGGATCAGCAAACCCAATAATAGTTCTGCATTTCATTTTGTTCTGAGCAGTGTCCCAAAACTAACCAAGAAATGTCCTGGTTCTATTTTTCTCTGTTCTTTTGCTTTGTGGTTCATTTTGTGCCCATCAAGAACATTAGATCTAACAAAAAATCTAAAACACAACTGACTTTATAGTTCCTACAGCTTGTAATCCTGTTGCCTAGCATAGTATAGGCAGAACTAGAGTAGGCCTACTGAAACAATGAGGATTCGATAGGTTGACTCCTTCACAGGCTCCTTTGGGTCAGTAGGCCTGCTCTAGTAGTGACTTATTATGCTAAGCAACAGGATTCCAGACTTATTTTCAGCGTGATCTAAGAGTGCTATTTCTTTAATAGCAAGAGGACAAAATGAAATCACTTTCTGTGCATGTATTTATTAAGCATTTTGGTCTGTCTGAATGTTTGAGTATACATGACATTTTATTTAATTTTACTTTCAATGATGTTCAATTTGTAATACATCTAAACATTATGTACTGGACAAATTTGTATTCTGAACCAAATCCTTATGAACTTTGTTGACATTATCCAATAAAAAACAGTATAAGACCAAACAACAGTTGTTAAAAGTGTGCAGAGAAAATATAACATGCTTATTTGATGGCCTGCAGTTCTGTCTATGAAAATGCATACCGCAATCAATTATTCTGTGAAGTGCTACATGGCTTTTTAATATTTAAGTTCCTTTTGCACACATGGACCCCTCTGGATTGCAGCCATAACTCTGAACTACTAGCTTAACATAAAATCTTATTCAGTGCACTTTAATTTCCGAAGTCCTCTTTTAAAAGGTTTGTCACAGTGGACAGTGCAGTGGTATAATGTATGATATTAATGAAACTGTTCCTATTAATGTAAATTGAGTGTGAGCTGACATATCTATAAATTTCCTGAGCACAATAAAATCCTAAGTTTGTTAAAGCAAAGCGTGCTGCTTAAACAAGAGTATTGTTAGTCTGTGGAACTCCTTGCAACTGGATGTGGTGATGGCATCTGGCCTAGATGCCTTTAAAACCAGATTGGACAGATTTCTGAAGGAAAAGCCCATCACAGTTTACAAGGCATGACAGGGATGCATAGTATCCAGGCTTAAAAGGAAAGTACCTCAAAATCCCAGGTGTACAGGAGGGGTATCAGGAGACAGGTATCTAGTTGTCTTGTTGTCCCAGAAGCATCTGGTGGGGCCACTGTGAGATTCAGGAAGCTGGACCAGATGGGCCCTTGGCCTGATCCAGCAGGGCTCTTCTTATGTTCTTATGTTAAAGAATGCTTTGTTTGCTTGTTCTAAAATGTTCATAACAGATCAGTTCAGTATGGATATCATTCCACATATTATTTTGTTTTGGCAGAAAATTACATCTCCAACATTTTGTGTAAGCAAAGTCTTTACACAACTTTCTACAGTGTTTCCATCATTCATGAATCACTTCACTGTTCTGTCAGTTACATTACTCCTTTTATACACTACCTTTAAATTGGTTGTTGTGGGTTTTTCGGGCTTCTTGGCCGTGTTCTGAAAGTGGTTCTTCCTAATGTTTTGCTGGTCTCTGTGTCTGGCATCTTCAGAGGACAGCAAACCTTTAAATTGCTTGATATTCTCCATAATTTATGTTAATTGTTCCCCTTGCATGCACACCTGTATGTTGTGAGGTGTGCCCGGAGGTTGAGAGCAATATTGTTAGGAGGCTAGACTCCATTATGAGTCTGTTATCCCAGCAAAACTGAGACACCAGGTGCCTCTGCCCTCTTCTGGATTAAATGTAAAATCAACAGAAGTGAACTTATAGTTTCTGTCAAGATTACTGTGGGTCAGAGAGAACCACAATAAGAGCTCAGCCACACTATTCTGAGTTTCCTGTGAAGGTAAAATCCAGGAGGGTGAAATGTGATGATGGCTGGAGGAAGTTTTCTTGCCCAGTACCCTCCCAACACCTGACTAAGCAATGGTTCCAGGGAATTATTGAAAATCCACAAGTTTAAGTGTTTAATTTAAGAGTGTTTTGGCTCTCACGCCAAGATAGAAATAACAAAAAATACCCACAAAATACACAGGGACCTGGTAGATGATTAAGGCAAGCCTAGTATTATTACTAGCAACCCTCTTAATTCAAAAGAATTTAACAAATGTTAAAAAATATTTTACTAGAGGAGAAAATCAAAAGTAGCAAAACTTCAGAACAGTTTCAAGAGATACATAATAGTCAAAAGGCTTCTGAAGCCAAATAAGCAATCAAAAGGTTTTCAGGCAAGAACAATTCCAGAACATTTCCATAAGAAAATAAGAAAGCTAGCTAACTAAAGCTAATACTTAATAGCTTTTGCATACTTCCAGAGTACATGCAGAGTATAAACTGAGTAGCAGAGGAGCAGATGTTTTCCTAAGAAATAGCTAGGATAAAATAAGAAATTTCTGCCCCCATTTTTATATTGAAAATTTGTTTCCAGACCCTTCCAGAAGATCTGCCAATCAGGCATTGAGTTTCCCCAAACTTCATGACATGGAGAGTAACTTCTTCTCACCCCATTTCACTCAGCTGAAACCCTTCTGCTACGCACTATTATATTTCCAATCCCTGTGAGGTTTTTTTGTTTTTGTTTTTTGCAGTTTAACAAGCTCTCTCATCAGCAAGGTAAGATTCAGTTCTTTAAAAAAAACCCTCCAGTTTATGAATATGGGGTGTAGTGCTTCTGTACCCACAACTTAATTTTATTTATTTAAAATATGTTTATCCTGCCTTCCTTCTTAAAATGGGCCCACAGTTCAAAAGGCCAGAAAATGGTCTAATATTGCTTCACAATTTTGTGCCCATGTTGCCAGCAGGAAAAGGGTGCCAACATGTACATATCAAAGGGCAACCTGAATGTTGACAACACCAATGACAACAGTCAAGATGGTATACATGGTATTATATGCTCACTACCATCCACACTTGTTGAAAAATAGCCATGACAGTTTCTTTGGTTTGGATGAGAAGTGATTAACTCATGGAAAAAGAGTCTGCTTCTGGGATTTTCCCTTGCATGATGTCACTTTATGAATGCTACTGAGCTGCAACAGAACTTCAATTAAAAGGCTTTTGTTCCTCTGCCTGTGTGGCCACTTAAATAAAAGAGAAATGTATGCCTTGATGTGACTTCACAGTGAGAGAAACTGAGTTAATTTGCATTTCTTTCACAGTGTAGTTCCATCAAAATTTAGGGACATGAAAATTGGTTTCATTCTCATTGTGTTTCTCCATATCCTTTTTGTAAATTAGTATCTCATTCTTGGTTCAAATCATGTCATAAAATTCTGTCTTTTTCTTCCCCTTCTTGCAGCAGAATTTGCTTGTAGTTTGTGCATAAATTTTTGATTTTTTTTTTAAAAAGTGAATCCTCCTTCCCCAGACTAAAACTTCTTTCTGCATTTTCAATTGTATGCATTTTTTCACAATTTAAAAATATACACAAAGTTTGGTTACTTCTTATCTGAAATGCACCACTAGCCTTGCAAAACTGCATATTCCTGTGAAAAGAACTTTGTTTTATAATAAGTCCCAGGAATTGTACACTGAATGCTTTTGTTGGCAATTTTCAACACAATAAATCCTTTCTTACACCTTTGCAAGTATCACTGTATTTGATAAGTATTGTTCATCGCACAATGATCAATGAAGTCGCTTTGTGTGTGACTATCAGGTTCCCACAAGTCTGCTGAAATGTAAACTCTGAGGAATCAGAAGGAGGCCCACTCTTCCATGACAGACATTCCTCTCCACATGGGAGAGTTTTGTTTTTTGTGTTTGGAACTCAGGCAGATCTTAGCACTTTCAAATATAATGCTTCATGACAGATAAAAATTAAGAATTTCCTGACATTAAGAGCTGTGCAAATTAGCTACCTTGGAAGGTGGTAAACTCTCTTTCTGCATAGGTTTTTTTAACAAATGTTTTGTGGCCATCTGCAAGGCATACTTGAAAGATACCCCATGCTGGAATGTTCTTAATGAGTGTCATATCAGACTAGATGATTCTTGGATCACTTTGGTCTCTATAATCTGTAATTCTGTATAAGGGCCTAGCTGAACCTTAATACATTCAGTTAAACGCTGCCAGGCGGGAGAACTGAGAGACATCCTTGCTCATACACCTTAAAGGAGTGTCTGTTGAAATAATTATGCCAACACTAAAATAGAAGGGCCAGTCACCTGATTTGGATTGCAGGAGTTTTATAGATTAACATACAGACACATGCATACACGAGCTGATTACAGTGGGGTCTCGACTTACGAACGACCCGACTTGCAAACAATTTGAGTTACGAACCTGCCCTATAGGGAAAGTAAGGACTCGACATGCGAACTTCCCTCAAGTTACGAACAGGGAAAAAAGTCCCCCCTCCCTCCCCTTAGAGGCTTCTGGAGGGGGGGAAAGGGTCAGAAACTTAAAAATAAATACTGTACTGTTAAATAAAGTCACTTACCAGGCCTTGGTAGCCCTCAAACCACAGGAAAAAGAGCAGGAAAGAGCTAAAAGCCGACACCCAGAAAGAGCCTGGCAGCCATTTTGTGGTTTTCCCCGCTCCTCTCCCCGCCTAACAGCTGATCGGCTGGCTCTGAGCAGGTTTCCGGAGGCTTGCTCAGCACCTAAAAAGCCTGCCTGAGTGCCTTTGTGCTGAAAAAATCAGCACAACATGCTTTAAAACATTATTTAAAATTGGCTTCGTTTTTTAAAAAAAGAGTTCTAAAGTGCTGCCTTTAGTGTTCCCTGCCTTCCCTGAACCTAAGGGGAAAAAAGAAAGAAAATATCCCCCTCTAATGGCAGAAGGCAGAATAGCAGCTTCCCATTAGTTTCTATGGACAGAAAAGAGCAGATACGGATTAAATGATTTTCAATGCATTCCTATGGGAAATGCAGATTCGACTTAAGAACTTTTCGACTTGAGAACCACCTTCCAATACGGATTAAGTTCTTAAGTCGAGACCCCACTGTACTTTATATTATTTGATGCCATGGCAGCTTCACACCGACTTGAATGCTTCCAAGAGATGCCTGTTAGAAAAGTAATGGATATCCCCACTTTCTTTGGTCACCTCTCAGTGACAGGAATCATTAATTATTTTCCTTCTCAATGATTATGCCTGCTTCCAACTAATAGCAACTGTTAATAGCAACTGTAACACACACACACACATACTCTAAAATAATTGTCTACTACATGGTGATATATGACAGCTCAAAGTATGTAATAAACCAAGAATTCATCCATTAGAATGACAAATTACTTACAGGGCAGGTTGATAGATATTCTCTTTGTAACTTATTCAAGCTTTGATGTGCATTTGTGTGGCTCAATAGAAGAGACATGACAAATTAAAACATGTGGAGAGGGAGGAAAGAGGCACAATAAATTTCAAAACCTGTCTAATTTATGCAAAAACTGCATTTTGCAGCATGAATGGAGTATACAAAAAAAGAAAATAGACAAGTGGCTGTTTTGCATTCATGGATCAGGGTGCTCATTTAGATCATTTAAAACATATGGTACAACAAAGAACTAAGAAGCAGTGCAAAAGAAACTGGTATATATGATTCTTTCACTTCTTTTCTGGAGGAGTAAAGTGAAGGCACAAGTATATGCACATGTAATAAATGGGAGCAAAGGAATCTGCAAATATACAGCTGTCATTCAATATTAGGAAGAAACCGAGCTTGACGGCAGACGATATTGGTAATTATAGGCCCGTTGCCAGTGTTTCTTTCCTTAGCAAGGTTGTTGAAAGGGTGATGCTACAGGCTCTTCTGGATGAAACCAATGCCCTGGATCCATTCCAGTTGGGCTTCAGGCCGCACCTTTTTCCAACAACAGTGGATGCTGTCTCATCTCTTGAGTGCTGCCTGGGGCTGTTCAGCAATGGATGCAGGAGAAGAGACGGAGGCTGAATCAGGCAAGACAGAGGTCCTTTGGTGGGTGCCCCAGACATCAGTGGTCTGGGAAACTCCCTCTCTTTTTTTGGGAGGTGACTCTTACCATCAAGAGTGAGGTTCGCAGCTTCGGTGTACATCTGGACCCGGCGCTCACCATGGAGACCCAGTGTCCTCAGTGGTCTGTTCCGCACACTTCCACCTTTGGCGGATTGCCCAGCTGCGTCCTTATCTTGATGTGGGGGCACTCACCACTTTGGTCCATGCATCTGTAGTCTCAAGATTAGACTATTGTAATGCACTCTACGTGGGGCTGCCTTTGACATTGACGCGGAAACTTCAGATGGTACAAAATGCTGCGGCCAGACTTCTAACTGGGGTGAAGAGGCACCAACATATTTTCCCCATGCTGGCCGCCTTGCATTGTTTGCCCATTCGTTTCTACATTGATTTCAAAGTTCTTATGATTATTTATAAAGCCCTAAATGGTTTAGGACCTTGATATCTGGCAGAGCGCCTTCTCCCACCCAGTTCTGCCAGATACAGTTGTTCTAGCCAGGCCGGGTGACTGAGGGGCCAACGCCGAGGGAGACCCTGAAGGAAAGAATGAGGAATCGGGCCTTCTCAGCAGTGGCCCCTCGCCTCTGGAACAATTTAACCATAGAGATCCACCTGGCTCCCTCTCTGGGTGTCTTTAGAAATAAACTTAAGACATGGCTATTTAGGCAGGCTTTCCCTCCTGCTGTACATTTTTACATCTTGGATTTTTTCATGTTTATTGTTTTTGTTGTTTTTAAATTTTGTAATGCTGCCCAGAGTAGACCATTGGCCTAGATGGGCAGGGTAGAAATCTAAATAAATAAATAAATATCTGAATACTCAGAAGCTTTCGTTATCAGCAAATTCTTTATCCTTTCAGTGTTATCCATTTCTCTGTTAAAAAGTTATGTTTGCATCTGATAACTCATAAGATACCCTCAAAATATGTGAGAGCTCTTTTGAGACATCATATATTTTTCCAGATATTTTTCAGCATCTCACGTTAGCTCAGCAGGCTATACTGACGTGCTGGGAGTTAACTGTGCACTAACCCTTTAAATATCAACAAGGCTTCCAGCCTCTCTCTTCCTTTGAATCAGGATAAACTTACTACATATGGTGGAGCAGTAACAGCAAAGTGTTGTTGGAAGTAGAGATGGGCATGAAATTCAGTTTGGCAGTTCATGCCATTTCATACGTGTGGCATCACAGATCCTGCACATTCCCTTCTCCTACCTCCCTGGCCAATGACCCACCCATCAGCTGGCACATACTCCAACACTCCATTCCTCCTCCTCTTTGGCTATTCAACCAGTTTCTGACAGATGCTGGATTTGCCTGTCCTGCCTCCTTGTCTGAGTGGGTGATCAGCCAAAGACGTGGGGCACGGAAGCCCATGCTCCTGCCAGAGACTGGTCAAACAGTCAAAGAGGAAGAGGAGAGAGGTTTGTGCCGACTGGTGAATTGTGGGTCCAGCTGGCAGGCAGGGGAAGGTTTGTGCCTGTCTATAGCTGGAAGAATGGAGAAATAAATAACTGGTTATGATATAGTAACAACACTCGGCTATTAAAGGCTATTCCTCCTATGAGTAGAAACTGAAAAAGTCACCATTTTGGTGATTTTTAGAAACTTCTAGAAATTGTTTGGGCTTTTAATTCATAATATCAAAAACTGAACAAAAGTAAACATCCAAAAAAGTTTGATGAAGAGTTTCACCTACATGTGAGAGTTAACTTCCCTTTTAAAAAACTTAACCATGCATTTTTTCTTGTTGTTATGCCTTTGAGATATATGTAGGCTATTACACTTCATTATCATTTACTGTTTAATCAAGTCATGCACATTTAACTCTTTTATCTATACTCATAAATAAATCTCTCCCTCATAGCTCGTTTGGCAACTCTGAGCTCTTATGACTTTCTTAGATTAGGATGTAGCACAAAGCACAAGAGAGAGAGAATATTTTTCTAAACCATCTTTTATGGGCTTCATGAGACAACCCAGTTGCTACTTCTTGTGTATCGTTACTCTTTCCAGTAAAGTGAAAAAAATATTTAAACATTTCACAGAATGCCCTCAATAGAGCATGATCCAATTTTTATTATTGATTTATTTGTTTGTTTTTGTTTGTTTATAATTATATGCCACCTTTCTCTCCATTGATGACCCAAAGTGGCTCACAATTAAAATTGTATAATAGTAAGTCAAAACACTATTAAAAACTATAGATTAATAAAATGATTAAAGACTGGTTGGGATTAAAAACAATTTTAAAAACATTTTTAATATATAAACTTTATAAATGGAGCATTCCCTAGACCCCCCCACTTATTGCTTAAAAACTTGCCTGAAAATTTAGCACTTTTAATCGATTTGTATTTACTAAGCAAACTTTTTAATGAGCCAACAGCTCAGAAATATTTGAGCTGAAATATTTGAATAGGGGGGAAATACATAACGTAGTATAAACTGAAATAGACTTTTTGTTTCTATTTTGATTTAGCTATTATAGGCACAACCTTGGCAATTTTGTTCTACAATTTAAGGGAGCAAGCACTGAAAAACGTTGATACACAAACCTAGACACACCCAGTAAGATGAGCATGATATGCTGTGGTAGCCCATCTTCCCAAAGTATTTAATTGCATTTTACTGAGAATAGTGGGACACTTAGTTTCAGTCTTCCTACGTATGCAAATACATGGATCAGTAATTTTACTTCCATGCTGAGGCAATTTGGCATCCATTCATTGTTTCCCATGAATTTCATGACAGTTACATTTTTAGCAATTGAAAATGTTCTTGAAAAAAGTGAAGCAGTTGAAATTTCTCTGGAGAAAGTCATTTTTTGGGGGGGGGGAACCTCACAGAACTTTCTTCACTATAATTAATTGTGATAACAATGTGCTATGAAGCTGATTCGGATTTATGGTGATCCAGGGTTTTCTAGGAATAACATATTCAGAAGTGGTCTACCAATTGCTCCTTCTAATGGTGGTCTGGAACCATTCAGCTTTCCCAAGGCTGCATTGCTAGTAGGGCACTTAGTCGTATCAACAATACATGCTCTTGAGCTTCTCAGTTGGTCTCTGTCCCAGGAAACACAGTGGGAATAAGCACTCCTGAATCTTGGTTTCACATCCAGGTGCCCTTATCCGGTGACTCCATTCATCACATATGTTGATCTGCTTTTTAATGATACAATGTGCTTGTCACTTCCCAATGACCATTGAGGAACTACCATTGAGATCATTACAATGCTGTTGTGTTCACATTTCCATTCTTCTGCATTCTGTTCCCAACCCTAGGATTTGTACAAATTTCTGCCAGCTGAGGCTACAGTACACCCATCTGATTAAGTGGGCTGCATTCCACAAAACGTTATGCCAGATAAAACTGCCTTATCTTTTACTATGCCTCAAAACTCTTTGTTGTTTATACTTCATCAGACTAATATAGTTAGCAGCCCTTGAAATTTCCTAATATTTACACTAAACTTGTTTCAGCTTCATTGCATGCTGTTCATTGCAGCCAAACTCAGTTTTTAATTGACTCTATAAAATTGGATCTTGATGTATTGGACTAGGTTTCCAGATGCTCCAAATCGTTCATCTTTATATCATGGTTCAGCTCACTTTCCAGTGTCTTGCAAGAAACAACGTAAAATGACACCCTGTCCAAAAGCTGTCTGAGGCTAATATCCCGAATATCAGTAGCAATATTCTACCACATAGCTAAGAGAATTTGATGGGCAAAGAATTCTTTAAAATTCATGAAACCCTGAAGCATAAGATTTGATTATTCACTGTTATCTAAGCAGGCACATGTACAAATATTATTAATATAAAAATATTCAGCCCCCAGTTGCCCAAGGAAGTCCCAGTAAAATGTTTGATGGAAATGAAATTAAATAAGAGTGCCTTCATAATTACTTACTAAAAGAAACATTCTCAATATACTATTAACTTTGTCAGAGTTTACTCCAGAGTCCAAACATGATACACAATGTAGCAGGTACTCAGAGGGGAGGAAAATGAGCTGTATTCTTGTTTCCACAAGTAATAGGCTAAAGTGCACTCCCTCTGACTGACTTTGCCATTCCCTTAGGCCATCTAACTAGACTTCTACACAGAAGATAAAATGCTGCCTCAAATCTGTGGGATAGCCACAAGATTATATGAGAGAACTAATTTTAAATCTGTTAGAAAGGGAGGGGGGAGAGGGGAAGGAAGGAAGTATGTTCTAGTATTCAAGAACTTATCCTACAGGTCAGAATTTAACATTTAGTGATCAATCAAACTGTTCCTTTAACTGGCTCTTTCTTTCTTGGTCTCAGGAGGTATTTAGAGAAAGTCTGCCAGAACTTCAAATGAAGTGTTTATAGACTTTGAAAAAGAATTGAGACAGATCTGATTTACAGATTTGTGACTGAATTGTTTCCACTGCATTCCCAAACAGTCAATAAAAAAGGCCTGCCTTATTAGGATGCACTATTAAACATTTCATAGATCTCATTTCCCAGAAAGTAACCCATGTTTTATCCCCATTAAGTTATTCTCAGTGTTAACTAACATTGTAATTAATAAAATGGAAGAAAGGAATAGGTAATAAAGATTTCTATAGGATATTGTAGGAAACCATGGGAGGCCTTGTATCAGCACATACCCTCAGGAAAAAAAGCAGCTGCCTGGAAGACTTGTCATTTCTGATGCTGGGCCCCCATTGTTCTAGTCTAGATAATGCCTCTGTTTTCTAGTGCTGGCAACCTAGATCCAGAACAGCAATGCAGCAGACTTAAAACCATAGCATCATGTGGTCTACCTGTGCAATCCCTAATAGGATGTGGTGTATTCATCACAAGATCCCACTGAAGGCATTTTGCCCATGGCCACTGAGCCAGCCTTGACCTAAACCCATTGTTTATCTTCAGCTTTCAATTATCTTGTAGGCTGTCTGGCTACTTATACATCACACATACAGTCACATGAATTGAAATATAAGATATGCTTGCATGAAACATGCCATTACTATAATATGAATACAGTACTTCTCACCTAATGAGGAAGATGTGAACAGATCATCTGCATGCTTGTTCATGCTGTTGTCTGGCTGATGTGTTTTGATGGGTATCTTGAAGACTCATGTTTTCCAGTCTTACCGTTATTTTTCTTTAAACAAGATGGGACAGCCCTTCCAATAAAAGACTATTCCCTTTAGAGAGGACATGTTGTGTGTGTTATGTGCTATCAAATCAGAACTGACATCAACCCTAATAAGGCTTTCAAGGTAAGTGAGATATGTAAGAAAAGGTGCTACCAGTGCCACTTCCCCATGAACTTCAATGGTCGAATGGAAATTCAAGCCCAGGTTTTCCGAGTTCTAGTCCTTCACTGTATTCACTATACCACACTGAATATTACTGATAGGGCATATGGATATATGGACCCTCTATCTGTAAGATCAGAACAAAGTTTTCATTGCAAAATATATATGTATTTTGAAATATACAACTAA
This sequence comes from Pogona vitticeps, assembly GCF_051106095.1. Lineage (NCBI taxonomy): Eukaryota > Metazoa > Chordata > Lepidosauria > Squamata > Agamidae > Pogona > Pogona vitticeps. The sequence goes on from NC_135783.1 coordinate 284,696,317, forward strand.
GTAAGGGGAGACAGCATAAATTACAGATAGAGGGTCCTGATTTGGATAGGAAATATAACAGGGAACAAAGGCTAAATGTCCATTCCTTCTCACTAGGATCAGAGCCTCATATATATTTTTAAACCGCTAGGTACAATGTCTGTTTAATGTGTATTTTGACCTTGTGTGTTATAACTAGGAGTAGATAAGAATTGTACTTGTTGATGCAAAGTGTTTGATTTTTAGTGGTCTAATAAAGGTATACCTCTCATGCATTTGTAATGTATAACACTATTTTTTAGCATAGTAAATCACAGTTAGAGTATGTTCATTTCAATCAGTAGAACTTATGGAAGAGTCAACTCACTAAATCTATATTAATTAAATGGATCTACTTTAGTGTGACTTAGTATGCAACAGGATTTTGGCAATTGTGTGATAGGCAAGTACAACATAATCATTCCTGTTCTGGCTATATTGAATTTCAAGAGTGCAGCTCATTAGTTTTTCATAAAAACTGACCACCGTTGCACATTTTTTTAAAAAAATGGGATTTAAATACTGTAATGAGATTGAAAATAGACAGGTCTGCCCACCTCAAGTTGTAACAACAACCAGAAGAAGGCATCTTAGGAAGACTATAATACTGGTGTGACTATCTTTTTGTAAGTAAATACTCCTATTTCATGACTCTTTCGAAATGATCTAGAAAACGCAGTTTAGCCATTTTGGCTCCCTAAGGATAGGTGAACTGAATGAACAAATTAAAATTAAGAACATATTTTCACCTTAAAAAGGCATCCAAGCTACCTGCATCCTGTCACCCAGTTTTTCTTGTACTGTACACAGCTACAAAGAATATTACCACATTGTAGACTAACAGAATCAATCAGCAGCCAAAATGCTAAAAACACATGAGAATAAAACCATTAGTAGAGCTGATCAGTTCCAGACATGAAGTTTACCTTACTGATGTTGTAGATCACAGATTTTGGAGGAAGTTGCATTGTTAACAGTCATACTTATTTAAAAAGTTCAACATCGAAGAATACTTAGAGAAGAAATCTGCATGAACCCTGCCTTTGGAAAATGACTGACAATCTGCAGCATCTGCTGGCATTAGAGACGCCATCATAAAACTTGCCCGAAGCTTCCCAGATGGAGTTATTTAAATCTACAGAAACAAAATTTTAATTTGGGTGACAATGTGTTCAGTGTTTATTTGCATCTGCTTAGTCCAGAAAGAATGCAAACAATTGATCTAATCTCTTAAATGGGAGACATGGATATAGCTCATATTGTGAAAGAGAAGGAATTGGTTATAGTCCAGTTCCTGCTACAATGGACATCATCACAGTCATCACCATCAGAATAGCTAGTTTTGCTTGACAAGACATATTGGCATAGTGATCTGAAACAGTGCATCTGTGTATGGCACTGAAATAAAAGTTGCCGAAAACATCACCGGCATTAATGACATGCTTGCACTGGTGAAGGTCATGGGAGCACAAGATTTGAAGCAGACTTTCCACAAAAGTACAGTACTTGCAACAACAGTGGACACCAACATTTCTGGAAAAGTTAATGCCAAATACACAACATGGGACTGCATGCACTATATTCCGAGATATATGTAAGAACTTGTTTTTATCACCACCCTCACCCCCGGAACTGAATTTAATACTGAAGAAAAATGGTTACCTATTTATTTTCAGGAAGACATAAGGGCAATTAAAAAGTATGTTGCTTATATACCAACCCACAGAGCTTGAAGCAACCTGGGAAGTTTACAATTTAATTATGCAAAGCAAAGCAAAAAGCAAAGCGTGCTGCTTATATACCGCCCCATAGTGCTTCAAACACTCTCTGGGTGGTTTACAAGTTAAATGCAGGCTACACATTGCACACACCCCCAAGCAAGCTGGGTACTCATTTTACCGACCTCAGAAGGATAGAAGGCTGAGTCAACCTTGAGCTGGCTACCTGGGATTTGAACCCCAGGTCGTGAGCACAGTTTTGGCTGCAGTACAGCGGTTTAACCACTGCGCCACAAGGTATGCAGACTACCACTGCTTTATGTCATCCACTCTCCAGACAACTAGAATAGGCCAGTTCAGTGTTATAGTGGTTCTTGGAAAAAAAACTTCCCATGTGCACATTGTTTGCTGATTTTCTTATTCTCTGCCCAAGTGCACTAGTGAATGTTCAGTTTATTCCATTGCATGGTGCTAACCTAAGCTGAGTTATTTGGTTAGTGTACTTTCTACCATCTCTAAACTGCTTTTTTAAAAAAGGTTCCTAACCACATTTTGTGGAAATATCTTTCAATCAGCGTTGTTATCACTCAATAATCAAGCTGGGCTCTCTGTAGTGTACCAGGTTTTTATTCGAGTATACGTCTGTCTTCAGAAGTTATTATATCTTAGCATCACAGCTCCATCACTCTTTCAGTCCCATTTTCTTGGTTGGCATAGTACTGTATATGATTCTGGAATGGACATTTATCTCTGAACTCAACCAGCTATTCATCATTGGTTAAATCTGTCCCTTATTGTGAAACTTTTGAAGCTGCAGTCCCATGGACCAGCACCCTAAACCTAGTCATCTCTTAGAGTCACTAGGTTAGGTATTAGCCATTGGACAACTATCTCCAAAGTATTGGGGGCAGCTCCTTTAACTGTGCTACCCAGCCAGTGCCACCTTGCCTCAGCAGGGATTTATTCTATGTTTGCTTGCTGAGTGAAAATGTTCTCATTACAGAAAATTCTGGCTGCTCCTGCATAGCCTGCATAGACAGGGGTATTCTGTTTTCCGCTTCTTGACTGCTAAATATCTTTCTTGAAGTCACACTTATAAATAAATAATGAGGGGAGTTTAATCAGGAACAAACAGAAGGGATGTACAGACAAATGAAAGGATGGGAATGGTAATTTACGAGGTGTTTAAACTGAGAAGAAAACCCAACACTAACTTTACATTTATTTAGTGTACACATACACATATCACCCCTGAGTACTTTGTTTCATCCAAACGCAAGACTAACTCATAAAAACAACAACAAAACCAAACAACAAGAAAAAAAACTTTGCACAAGGAGTGGCTAGAACTCGAGGACAGTGTTTTCAATTCTTCCAGTGACAGTAAATAAAAGGCCTACTTTGAAGGTTGAGTTTTGGTTGGATTCAGAAACAGAACATGACTCTAGGGGCTAAATGTAGAGTCTTGCCCACATGGATGAGGGTTGCGTATTAATAAAAAAGGTGATGGGATTTAGACAGGTATATATTAAGTTGTTAAATTCTACTTATAAATCCTTTGCCAAATGATCGTTCTCTTGTATGCTATCTGATTTTTTTTCAATCCTCAAAGGTTTAAGTTATTTCTGTAAGTTACAAAAATGGAACACAGACAACAATGACTAAAGATAAAAGTGTGGGAAATTTTGAATGTCTTACATTGCAACTCAAGCAAATTCCAATAAATGATCAATGCCCTGGACCAGTGGTTTCCAACAAAGCATAACCCAGATATTCTTGGACTGCAGTTCCCAGAAAACTCAGTCAGTACAGCTGGTGATGCAGGCTTCTGAGAGTTGCAATTGAGAAACAGCAGAGTTATCCACGGTTGGGAATGATTGCTCTGGACAAACATGAAAGAACAATCACAGTTTTGAAGATTCCACATGCTGAAGCTTCCGCCCTAACTTTTCTTGGTAATGTTGTTGGGGGTGGGGCAGGAGGAAGGTTAGGCTTCATTAGCATATCTCAAGTGCACACCTGACAACAATACAAGACTCAGGACAACAAAAACATATTTGGTTCTTGTATCAAAAGCTCTTTCGAAAATAGTATGAGAGCCTCTCGAAAACAATATGTAACTATATATGTACATGCATATATATATTTACATGCATAAGCCCCAAATTAAGGTAGAGAACTAGAAATGTATTGTAGGAACTAGAAGATTACTCTAGAAACACAGGACATGCAAAGATACATTTGGAACTAGGTCCATTAAAATAGAAACCTTGAAGGGTGGAGGAGGAGTTGATAAACTTATTCCACAGCAATTTACCGATGTCCATTGACTTCCAGTAAGAAGAGACATAGCTTCCTAGGAAGTAACTTAATCACTTGTTTAAATATGAATAACATATGATGCCTGGAGCCTATAAGTAGTAATTAGAGATGGGGGTATTCGTATACGAATGCCCCCACACAGCTGGAATTAATGAGGGTCTGGACTTCTAGGGCCAGACCATCCACTCATGTGTTCACTGCCGCCACTGGCCCCGCTCTTCCTTCCAATTGTTGTGGACCACCTGGTCAGCTTGCCATGCCTGGCAGAAGGAGGGAAGACAAGTCTCTCTTCCAGGTTGACTAGTGGCTAGCCAACTGGGCACTCCGGAGATGTTGGAAGGAAGAGTGAGGCCAATGGGGCTGGCATGGCTGGACGTTTTGTCCTCAGGAGCCAGGCCCTCGTTAACTCCAGTTGTGTGGGGGTATTTATATGTGTATACAAATACAAATACCCCCATCTCTAATTTTAGCATTAACAACTCAGTAAGGTCTTCCTTACCACAGAACCCCTATAAGGCAGATGGCTCCTTCTACAAGTCTTTCCCCATCTTCAAAGGAGTTAAAGCTAATCCAGATTAAAAGAATTCTGGGAGCAGCTGCAGAAAATTCCTAATCCCTATCCATAGGCCTGTAGTTCCAAGAATCTCTTCACAATGATTGCGTTTCAAAATGGTTCTGCAGAGCTACAACTTTAGACCCCCCCTAAATAATGCCAATAACCTTTATACACATGTATGTATGTATGTATGTATGTATGTATGTATGTATGTATGTATGTATGTATGTATGTATGTATGTATGTATGTATGTATGTATGTATGTATGTATGTATGTATTTGCTTTTAAATTACTTGCCTATTTCATGGAAATTAATTACTTATCATTGAAAATGAACTCCCCATGCTCTTACTGTGACTAAAAGACTTATATTTTAACAGAGGAAAGATAAATGTCCTTCCCCTGTCATTGGGTGGAATTTGAGACCCTTGCAATGCTATCAGCCTATGAATGTACAGTATATATAGATGACAACTCTGGATGGATATCTTCTTAAACATTTGGAAGCCTTTCGTATGTATGTATGTATGTATGTATGTATGTATGTATGTATGTATGTATGTGTGTGTGTGTGTGTGTGTGTGTGTGTGTGTGTGTGTGTGTGTGTGTGTGTGTGTGTGTGTGTGTATGTATGTATGTATGTATTTTTAAAATTTATTTAAAATTTCATTGCACACTTAAGAGGAAGGCATATGAGATTTCATGGTGGAACCAACAAGAAACAACATTAGCTGGCTGGCCTAGGGACCTTCCACAGAACAGTGTATGTGGGTTTGCTTCTATGGTTAATTCTAGAACTTAGAGTTCATAGAGATGTAGAGTTCCTGTGTGTCATATTGTCAAGTTCTGCCAAGTTTATTTCACACATAGAAGTGCTCCTCGGTCATTATCTGGTTGTTATCAAGAAGCTTAGAAAGGTGTAACTAATAAGGATGTGCAAATCAGAAAGTTTTGTTTCTATTGTGGGTTAGTTTCTTTTGTGGGGGGGGGCTGCCTCTTCAATTTATACTTTTTCCTTCAGGCACTGGTTGTTTCATTTACCATGAAAAGGGCACCTCTTTTGGATCACTGCAGTTTGGTCTCCCCTTTTGGCATACACAGTGACAAGGGCAAGGAAAGCTGGCCTGGCAGGAGGATAAAGAAAGTAATGGCAGTGGGAGAAAGAGGAAGAGAGGCTGAAAGGGCTATTAAGGAGCTTGGTGGTGGCAGTGGCAGTGGCAGTGGCAGTGGCAGTGGCAGCGGCAGCGGCAACAGCAAGGCAATGAGAGGGAATGGGAATCTGGGCTGGTGGGGTGACTGGAGGCTAAGGAGCATGGTGGTGGCAAAGGCCGCAAGGAAAGGAAATGAGAGGAAAACAAGGTTGGCAGGAGGATGAGAACCAAGATGGTGGTGGCAGCAGTGAGGGAAGGAGGGTGAGAGGGAAATGGGGCTAGCAGAGCTGAAAGCAGGGCAAGAGTGCACAGTGGTGACAAAGGAATGAAGAGTGAGGAGAAAGTGGGTGTTATTCAGCTGGCAGCAGCAGTGGCAGTGAGGGAAGGAGGGGGAGGAGAGGGCCTTGCAGAGTTGACAAGCTGGCAGCCATAGTGAGGTTAGAAAAATTCCTGGACTATTTGGACAAAGTAAAAATTTAATTTTTGAGGTGGATATGAAAAACACGTAGTATTTGTTGGTTGTTGTGGGTGTTTTTGGGCTCTTTGGCCGTGGTCTGAAGGTTGTTCTTCCTAACATTTCGCCAGTCTCTGTGGCTGGCATCTTCAGAGGACTGGTGAAACGTTAGGAAGAACAACCTTCAGAACACGGCCAAAGAGACGGAAAAACCCACAACAACCATTAGATCCCGGCCGTGAAAGCCTTCACGAATATAATGTAGTGTTTGTGCTTCCCTTCTTTCATTTACATGAATCTTTCAGGTTCAGGTTTATAGAAATCCATGAAAGAGCCTAAAACCAACCAACCAACCAAACAAAAACAGCCCTTTTCTGCTCCCCTTCTAGTTGACTCCCCAAACTCCATAGCTAGTGATTATTCCCTCTCCATTGTTGCTTCTCGAACAAGGACCCTGGAAAATCTGAGTTGTAGCTCACATGTAGGCCCTACATGAGAGCAAGACTTTCATCTGTTTAGATACACCATTCTCCATGTGTAGAAATCAGTGATGGAAAAGGGTGAGCTACTTGCTCTTTTCCAGACATTTTGATGACCACTGGGCAGGATCCTAATAAAATGGATAATTTGATTCTAATTGGAGGGGAGGCACTTAGATCCAGTGGCATTTTCTATTAGTCAGAATGGGAAGGAAGATGATTTTATTTGCTTCTCTTTCTTTCTAAAGCCCTTTCTCTCTAAATGCCTTCCCCCATTTACTCCAAAGAGCTGGATAACCCTTTGGAACTATGTGTGAGGTAACACTGAGAACCTGAAAGGAAAAAAAAGGGTGAAGATTTGTGAAAACTATCCCTTCCCCATCACTGTTCTGCTCAAAGAAGATGCTGCTTAATCAAAGAGCCATCTGTCAGAAGAGAGATACAATTAGTTGCAGCCCAAAATATCTGCTTCTATTCACTCAAGCTATTTAACAGAACTCCAAAGAGAAAGAATAGAAGACAAATGTAAAGAACAAAAGCCACATCAGTTTATTCATCAGGATAAACAGCATCAAATTGTTTACTATTTCCTGTGTCAAAGTAGATTCCTTCACAAACTCACATTTATGTATTTCTCCCAATAGCACAAAAATAGCAGCATTGTTTCAGCTGAAGGGGAGAAAATAAGAGAGAGCATTAGATGTACAAGAGTATTGGAAATGTAGGATACAGGCCTACTAGAGCAAATGATAGCTATCAGCCGTTTCCATGCCCTGTGGAGTGAATGCAATCTACAAAAAGGAGCTTATCTAGATTGTCAGATCTTTTATAATGTTCCCTGGAAATGAAAGTACATGTACCTTCTCAATCCCCCAGCTCTGCTTCTTTTGTTTCTCTGTCGCAATGCTACAGAGATACTGATTTAGGTTTTTCACACCCCCATAGACCATGACTTGATGCTTAAATGGTCATGTCAGGAACAATCCCAGTCTTCACGTCACAATGGATCATTCAAAGCAACTGCAAGCTTCATTGTTAACTGAGGGGAAATGTGAAATAAAGACTTCACAATATTTCCTGAGGCAGTAATTCTGAGCACACAAAGGTCTGATTCCAAAAGTAATTTTTAATCTTCATCATGTTCGTCACATGGTCCACGCTGGAGGAACTTTGACATTTCACATGTTGTGACATATAGCTCTCATCCACTTTAACCAGCATAGCTGATGGTAAGAGAACATGGTTTCTGGAGTCCAAAACAACTGGAGCATCAAAGGTATTTCATCCTTTTCATAATAATTGTATAAAACCCTTAATCTGTACCTAGATTACATAATGTAGGTACATGATTTATTTTATTTATTCATTTATTGTGTGTCCTTTATATGTTGTCTGTCTTCTGGTGAGGGGGCCCAAGGCAGCTCCCAATATTAAAATAAATAATGTTGAAAACACAATAAATTACAAATCAAAAAGTGTTTGTGTGTATATGTGTGTATTTGTTTGTCTTATATACCACCTCTTCAGCACTACTCCAGGTAATTTATAGATTAAAAGACTCCACGTGGCAATACATATGACAATGTACCCAGCAATTTACAGGTATAGATCTAAAACTCATGTCTGGATTAAGAGTAGTGGGTAAAATGGCAATTTGATTTCTGAGAAAGATTTTCCAGCGAGTATTGAAGTTCTAAACTGTTAACAACTTTATAGATAATAACTAGCACCTTTATAGGTACTATAATAATAATAATAATAATAATAATAATAATAATAATAATAATAATAATAATAATAATAATAATAATAATAATAATAATAATAATAATTTATTGTCATTGTAAGTATATACACAATATACCCATACAACGAAATTCACAGACACCCAGAGACCAGACACATGCACACACATAACATTCCCCAAACACTCCCCACCGACTAGAAGTCCCCCACTAAAAATACAAACATCTACACCTCATGGCCAAGTAACACAGTCCAACTAATTATTCACTACTGGTGGTCTTTAAGCTCATTATTAATTGCAATTATAGCTGGAGTCCCGAAAGCAGCTCGTGTCGTTCTGCCAACTCCTGCGACGTTGCTGGAACCAGTCGTATTGGCTCTTGCCTTTCCACTGGACCATTTCAGCAACGTGGAGAGGGGGGATCTGCTGCTTGGGTAACAGCCTATCCTCCATATTACCTTACCCGGGCTTCATGCTCTGGAGAGGACACTCCTCGATTCAGAGCATGTTACCATAGTCTCTCGAGACTGAAGGATGCCTATGACAATGACATATAGCTCTAGGATAAAAACTATTTACTAGCTAGCAACTTGAGCATGGAAACTGAAGATAGTGAAAGTATGCCAAGAATGGGGATATATGTTCAAATGTACTAGTCCCAGAAATCAGTCTGGCTGGCACATTTTGAGCCTGCTGAAGTTTTGGTACTGCTTCCAAGGTCAGATGTACATAAAGAATATTGAAGTAGTCTGTTTTTAAGATTAACTATATGTGGACTACTGTTACTAGGCATTACCTATCCAGGTAGGGGCACAACTGGGAAATCAACCAGAGTTGGTAAAAGACACTCATGGCCATGGCTGATATTTCAACCTTCATAGAGAGTACCAGGTCTAGGAGTAACCCAAGCTGTGGAGCCAATCCTTTCAGAAGGATGCAGAAGCATCAATGCCAGGCAGATTTCCCACTAATTGGTCTAACAGTCCTCCTAACAATAGGACCTCTGACTTATCTGGATTCAGTTTCAGTTTATTGGCCTTCACCCAGCCCATCATTGATGCTAGGCAGTGCTCAAGGACCTGTACAGCATCACCTGCAGATAAAGCTCAGGAGAGACAGAGCTGTCTGTCAGCGACATATTGGCGAATGTGAGCTCCAAATCTCTGTATGACGTCTCCCAACTGCTTCATGCAGATGTTAAAAAGCATTGAGCAGAAGTCCCAATGGATGGAGATGGCACCCACAAGCTGTACCATTTGGGTTTGGCCCTCAAAGAAGGACTGGAACCAGTAGAGAACAGATCCCCTGATCTCTAAACTCAATAGCCACAGAAAGATCCAAGAGGAACAGCAGGTTTGCACTCTCCCATCTGACTCCTTCAGAAGATTGACTTGCAGGGTAATCAGTGCTGTTTCAGGTCCATGATGTGGCTCAAACTGATTGAACTAGATCAAGAACCTGATTACAGTAGGATAAAGAATTGCAATTGAATTGGGTTTAGCATGTTTTAAATTGTTTTTTAAAAGGTGGCCACATGATCCATGGGGGAGCATAGATTGTTTTTACAGGGAATCATATTTTATTTGCATGCCAAATCAATTTATTTTTTGAATCATTTTTATTAAGCAGGCTCAAAGGATCATGTGTAGAGGGATCAATTCATCCTTCCCCGCCCCCCACCGTGGCTTTGATTGATTGAGTAGCTGAGTGATGGCTGGATTTTTCTGGTTGATTTTTTTTTCCTCCCGACTCATCACCCCTCTTTGGGTAAGGTACATCCTGTGGTTTCCCTGGAGGGATAAAAGGGTGTGAGATAGAGAAAAGAGATCTGGTTAGGTGGAGGAGATGGAACCTAAAAGCTTTTTTAAATTAAGAAAAAGTAAAGATTTTTAAAAGCTTGTTAAAAACTTTTAAATAGGGACCTGGGACTCAGACTCAAAACTTGGCACTCTGGACTTAGACCTAAAGATGTGGACTCAAATTTGGGACTTGGACCCAAAAAGTGGACTTGGACTTGAGACTTGGACCTGAAGATGTGCCAAAATCATTTATAGCCAGTGCGGTTGTTGTAGCAGGGGCGTTATATGCTCCTTAGAAATGGCCCAATCAGCAGTCTGACAGCTGCATTTTGAACCAGCTGAAGTTTTGAAACTGTCATCAAAGGCAGCCCCACATATAGCATGTCAGAGTAATCCAAATGAGATGTAATGAAAGCATGTGTTACTCTTTTTTAAAAAACCTTATGGCTGAAATCCTGCTACATCTGCCAAAAAAAGTAATTTTTTATTTTAAAACTTTCTATCCTCTTCCCATGCTTGGAGGCTCTTAGGGATTCCTTTCAACCTCGAGGCTTGGGACAAGGTGTTAAAGTCCTTCATGCCCATCAATCATCAACCACCACCCTGAGACTGGGACTGCCAGCAAAGTCTTCCCCAGTTTGAAAGGGATCCTGAGGGATCCACAGAACCTAAATAAAATAAACATCTTCATATGACGACATCATCAGGATTTCTGTGCATACAATTGCGCAACAGGATTTCAACCTATAACATGCATAAAGATCTGATAAATTCTGTATAGCTGATGTTTTGGAAATGACAGTGGCAAGGCTATTTAGAAACCAATCAAATGATCACTAGGTATATGGCATGGACCTTTCACAATCAATAAGATCAGGAACTATTATACATCAGGTTACACTAGCATCTAGCACAGTGTCATCTGCTCAGACTAACAACAGTTCCTCTGGATTACAGGTAGAATCTTCCATATCATCTGAGACCTGACCCTTTTAAGTAAAGATGCTAAGGAATGAGGTGACATTTAAGGTGATACAAGAGTCACTACTTTAAAAGGTGGTGCAGGGCTCCAACCTAGGTTTAGATATGCTCACCTTGTTCAAAGTGATCAAAGAAACAGACAAGTCCAAATTATAGTCACATTTGAAATGCAGAAAATATAATCTTGAGAAAGTGCATTTCCCTCTTTTTATAGTTTCCTCCAGGTTTCAACTGCCTAACACTCCTACATATGTTACTGTATGTGTGAATCCCTCTGCTTCTGTCAGCAGTGGGTGCTGGAAATAGAGTTGTCATGTCAAAATGTCAAAACTCCAAAAGACTGAGAAACATGGTGTCAATTCCATAGATGTATGCTATTTTGAAAGAAAAGGTGTTTATCTTGTTCAATGAGCCTGTGCTGCCTTGCAATGAGGCACATTCTTTAAATAGGATATGTTAAAAAAAGAGCTTTATTTTTCTGAGGAGGACTAGAAGGCAAGGGTAAACATTCCTTTGTCCCACCAGCATAGTTCCCATGTCATTTTAATACTAGTGTAAGATATCACATGAAGAAGTAAATCATGTAAATGGATTTGTAGTTCCGAGTGTGCATTTTACATCATTCTAATAGATATAATGGAAAATTTCTATGAACTGTTTGTGGATGGTGTATTGGGAAAATTTACTAAAAGGATGGTTTCTAGTAATTTAGTTAACAGAGGATAAAGCAGAAAACAGCAACATCACAGAAATGTAGAAATATCAGTCCAGTCTAATCAAACAAACAATTATTTGTCTGGTTTGGACATAGACTAGTATTTTGTATAGTTAAAAAAATTAAAATCATTTAAAGTAGAAAAGGGTATCTTTACTTACAGTTACCATATGTAGTTATACTCAGAAGAAAGAAATGGGTAAATGGAACCTTCATCCTTGCTACTTGAAAGATGGTCAGAGGAAGCTACTGGTACCTTCTCCTCTTTGTCCTCCTTCACCACCATCTTTTGAAACAACAGCCTGGCTTCTCTTCTGCGAGCCGGGCCACATTTTTCTGCACATATGCATATCTACCAGTCAATAGGCATGCTCATATCCTGAACCACCACAGATGGCAGCAGAGGAGGACGAAGAGGGGCCAGTGGCTGGACCAGGTAGACAGGCAATGGGGTCAACAGGAAGGGGCAGGGCAACCATTTTGTAGAAAACAAAGCTTCAAGAGGAAAAATGTTCAGCTCTTTGTTTCATTCCAGCAAAACAGGATCCCCGAACCGAACTACAATCTGAAGCACAAACCAGCCCGGTGCATGGATGTTTTCATTTCGTAGTTCAATTCATATCCATCTCTAATACCCAGTGTTAGTGCAGGATCGCTATTATCCCAACATAATGCTGCTTCTGTTGAAGGACAACATGGTAACTCCACTTCCACAAAATGCACATGTTATACGTGGCTGAAGTGCTACCTAGAATGGATTTATTCATGAATAATTCCCATTGGGAACAACAGTGAAATAAGAATTACTTTTATTGATGTGGGATGCTACACATCTGCACAAAATCTGGTTCAGTTATACATATTAAACTGAACCAAGCCTTTCTTGAAGCTTGCTGATAGGGTGGGAGAGCAAATTCAAACAAATAGATTCAACACAAAACCAATATTATTGGAGAGGGGAAAAATCCTCCATTCAACTTGGACACCCGGTATATGAAATAAATTTTGAATTCATTGTATGAAATGCTCACATCTGATTTACAAATCTGAGAAGTGCTGCTGCTTTTCCCTCTCTATAATGTATTTGTTTGCTGGAAACTAAATAACTAGAGAAAAGCAGCAGGTGGACAATAAAAAAAAACAAAACACCCCACACACACAACGCTGTTTTTAAGCTCAAAGAATGAAATTAAACCCGTAGGACACCTTTCAGATAAAGAAGCGAATCACAATAGCCTAAAAAGAATTCATTCTCTCTCAATTTGGAATTATGTTGCAGTGGATATTTTTGTCCTTTGTTCTTTTGAGGTTTAAGATTATACTACAGTGTACAAAGCTTATGCTACAAGTGTGCTTTGCTGAGGCTAATGTAACACAGGCAGTTGAAAGTATTTCCAGTATTCTAATACGTTTGTGGAGCACCATTTGCCTCTTTGAACACTTAAAACTGAATAACATGGTGAATCACATAGTATAATGGGAAGAAAACCACGATGGTCTTCTTGTTATTTTGCTAGTGAGAAGCAAAGGCACCTGCATGGACATCTAGCCATCAATTTCTAGCCGTAAAAGGAGGTGGTAGCTAATAGGTCTGTGGGATTTATGCCCTTCCTGACCACAAAACAGATGAGATTATAGAGAAGGATGCAATGGTCTATTTCTGTTCAGTTCCATTGCTTTTCCCACAATTCACCAGTATCTCCCTCCTGCAGCTCTCTGTGCACCCTAAAAACCTGATCTGGGGGCCTGGGAAACTTTTTGTAGGTTTCTGCCTACAGCAGAAGGAGAAGGGAAGAAGGCGTCACTTTTACTAAAGCTGGCTGCCATGCATTTCACTCAATCCAGCCATTGGAACAAAGAACACAAGAAGCCATTTCATGCCATCACTGTCTGTTTTCACTTTAGGATGGTGGTAATTTGGCAAAATAAGCATTTTGACTGTGTGCACAACCCGTTTGCTCTTCACTATCATTAACAGCTTCAGAGCAAGTCACAAAATGAAGCTTTCTGAAGTTGTTAATTGCAGTTTCCGGGTTTGGGCACAACTGGAAGCTATAGCTGGCAGCTTCCTTACTTTTTTGTCAGCGTCAACAAAGGGCACTGCAAAAACACTGCTTGTATACTCCCAAGTCTTATTAATACCTTAAATCACTGAATTGAAATAAGATCCTTTGAACTAATCCTGCCTGTTCCCTTTAAACCTAGACTAGTCTTGTCCTCTGTGTTTGGCTGCAGTTACCCACAATATCAGATACTGCAATTGTGGTATTTTAAACTGTGATTGGTGTGTAGGTTTTAATTGATTGTGACCTGTTTAGAGTCCCCTATGGGGACAAAGCAATAAAAACAACACAAATAAATAAATAATAAGGATGAGAACAGTGAAACAGCTAAGAATTATGCTGGAGGGGGTGATTATCGAAATATAATGTGGTTTCAGTTGAACATGTACATGAGCAAGCATCCATCCATATGTAAAGAATTCTCTTTAAACTGTGGAGAAAGAGAGAAGTAAATGAGATTCTAGCTACATGAGAAGTACCTAACAGCTTGTAATACTGAACTTTCTTATTCTTTTTAAATACTGTAATAAGTTTTACAATAAAAAAGGAAAATTAACTTGTTATAAAAAGACTGCTTTGTGCTTTAGAGATCAGGTAAATGCAAGAGTAAAATGTTCTTTTATTTTTCTTTGATATACAAATTCCATCTATTCATTTTGAAAATAGCAGCCACAAGATTTTTTATCTATCTATCTATCTATCTATCTATCTATCTATCTATCTATCTATCTATCTATCTATCTATCTATCTATCTATCTATCTATCTATCTATCTATCTATCTATCTATCTATCTATCTATCTATCTATCTATCTATCTATCTATCTATCTATCTATGCATTCCACTTGCTGATGCTGGGACACATAATCAATGCTGGATCATCAAAATAACAACAACTTTGTGTTTCATTCAAGAGAAAGGCCACCCTTACAGGTGCACTTGGTGGGGACACAGGAGAGTCATCTCTATTGCTGCTCCCCGACTTTGGAACTCCCTCCCACAGGAGGCCAGGCTGGTCCCATCTTCCTTCCGCAAGCAGGCAAAGACCTTTCTGTACAGGTAGGCTTTCTCTTAATAACT
This sequence comes from Pogona vitticeps, assembly GCF_051106095.1. Classification (NCBI taxonomy): domain Eukaryota; kingdom Metazoa; phylum Chordata; class Lepidosauria; order Squamata; family Agamidae; genus Pogona; species Pogona vitticeps. The sequence goes on from NC_135783.1 coordinate 284,711,403, forward strand.
AGTGGCCTGAGAGGGATTTTTAAATGGATTGTTGTGCTCTGTTGTTTTAAATGTGTTTTAGTATTGATTTTCTTAACTTTTTAAATGTAATACTTGTTTTATTTTGTTTTCTAATATTTGTATACCTACTGATTTTTAGCTTTTAAATATTGTCTTTTTAATTATGTAAGCCGCCTTGGGTTCTTTTTAAGGTGAAAGGCGGGACGTGGTGGCGCTGCAGGCTAAACCGCAGAAGCCTGTGCTGCAGGGTCAGAAGACCAGCAGTCGTGAGATTGAATCCACGCGACGGAGTGAGCGCCCGTTGCTTTGTCCCAGCTCCCGCCAACCTAGCGGTTCGAAAGCATGTAAATGCAAGTAGATAAATAGGGACCACCTCGGTGGGAAGGTAACAGCGTTCTGTGTCTAAGTCGCACTGGCCATGTGACCACGGAAGATTGCCTTCGGACAAAACGCTGGCTCTATGGCTTGGAAACGGGGATGAGCACCGACCCCTAGAGTTGAACACGACTGGACAAAAATTGTCAAGGGGAACCTTTACCTTTACCTTCAAGCCGCCTTGGGTTCTTTTTAAGGTGAAAGGCAGGAAAATAAATAAATAAATAAATAAATAAATAAATAAATAAATAAATAAATAAAGAAAGAAAGAAAGAAAGAAAGAAAGAAAGAAAGAAAGAAAGAAAGAAAGAAAGAAAGAAAGAAAGAAAGAAAGAAAGAAAGATGTTCCTACTCTTTTAAAGATGAGTGCAATTTCAGCCATTAGCTATGGCAGTGTTGCAGCAGCAGTAGAAACATTGGCTTGTAGCCTTGTTTTGGTAAAAAGGATAATCTAGCAGATAGAGTCCCTGTTAGAAGTTAACCACCCACACCAAACCTGGCAAAGGCTTTTGGGGCTGGCTATCATACGGTGGCAGCACACATGGAGTTCAGGAAGGTGAGGTGGGTGCCACAGTCCCCACCCTTATTTACCAATGTTTTCTGGAGTTTTCATTGGGAAACTCCAAATAACATGTACATGGAATCAGCAGATTTTCGTAGCATTTACAAGATAGTAGCAGACCATCGAAGTGGCAAGCCAACACTGCTCTGGAAATTACAGTTCACCATCCAATATTAAAGTAAATCTACAGTCGAAATTATGGATCTACCATTAGACTCTGCTCCCAGTTTTAGAGCAATCCTAACAGTACCACTGTCATTATAACTTTTTCATGAGATGTAATTAGACCCTTGGATAAGATTGGATAAGATAGTGATAAAAAATCTCATCTATTCCCTCTGACTACTAATTTACTGGTTTAAAACAAGATAGCACCTGCAAAATCCCTTATTGGAAACAAATCAAGAGAATTAAGTATACTCTGAAAAGCAAATGCTAATTTTAATGACATCACAACCATGTTTATATGGGCCCTTTTCTTTATTTAGCCAAGGGAGAGAAATACTGCAGTAAAATTTGCAAATGTAAAGATGAAGATAAAAAGGTGTATGCACCTGAAGCCCTTTTCCATATAGTTAAATCAGAAACAACCAACAGGCAGAATGCTGCCTCCAAAGTCCCACTGCTAAGCAGTTGGGAGGGAGGGGGAGCATTCTCTCTTTCCAATGATTGGAGGTGAGAAGTGGGGTGATGTTTTGCACCACTGAATTATGACATTGGTGTGGGTCAAGGGAGCCTTAAAAAGGCTATCCCACACTAAGTCCTGTCTCTTTTTTACACTGTTGTCAAGCTGCCTGCCCACTTGTCATGGAAGTCACCTCATTGGGCCAGATAGGAGTTTTGGACCCAGTTGTTCTGACTGACATATTGAACAAAATACACCTGGGGGATGTTTTCTCTTGCAGGACATCATGGGCAAATCAAAGGGTGGTGTTGTATTTAAATAAGTCACATTCTGATCTGGCCAAGTGCCTCCTTCCAGTTAGATGTGCCCACCCATAAGATCATCCCAGGCAGGGCGGTTGAGAGTTCTGACCCTGAGAGAGGCCCGGAAAACAACCACTAGAAATTGGGTCTTCTCAGCGGTAGCCCCACAACCATGGAACTCTCTTCCACCCAAAGTCTGCCTGGCCCCTTCACTGGGTACATTTAGGAAGCTGTTAAAAACCTGGCTATTTAAGCAGGCCTTCCCTGAACAAACAGCTGTGTGATACAACAGTGTGGCTGAAATATCATCCATCACACTGCCACGCTTCTTGTCTTTAATATTTTATGCTTTTAACTGTAATTTATTGTATTGTACTTGTTTTACTGAACATTATGATATTTGATCTATGCCCCAATTGTATTATTATTATTTTCTATATGTATTGTTTTGTTACTCCGTTGTTTTATCTGCTGTAAACTGCTCAGAGTGGCCCTGGCTGCCATATGGGCAGTATATAAATCAAATAAAAAATAATCAATAATAATAATGGGTAGTGCAGGGAGAGAGGTAGTCGAGTTAGCCCCACAGGGTGCTATTGGGTGAGTGGGTCCCCTGAATGAATGCTGCAAATCATGGGATTCAGATGCCAAGGCAGGGATGGTCCTCTAAGACAGCATAAGGATATAACCAGCTCCTATTAGTGAGCATTAGGCTGGATGTCTCCCCAAGGAAGCTGGTTGGAACAAGGCTGGCTAGGTACAACAAGGCCCCAGAGTAAGGGACCTACCTGGCCTATGCTGGAGAAAAGCCTGGATGGTCCACCTGCTGCATTTACTAGGTTGTAAGCTCTGTCTTAGGCCCCTCCTCAGTTTACATGATTGAATTTGTTAACAAGGTTGTGACTCTAGTTGGTACTCATTGTCTCACCTTTTTAAGGAGGCAATGATGACTCAGGCTGATCCTGCTACCCTTCTTTGGACCATGTGCTCCTTGGCCTCTTGTGAACAGAATGTATGGACATACATGAACAGATCAGGGATGGGTGGATTTGTCCAAACTGATGTTGCTAAAGTACTTGTTTTTCTGACACCAGACTCATAACACCCTAGTTCCATGAGTGTTGTGAGCACATTTTTGTAATCCGTGTATTTTGGTTTACATTTTCAGTTACCTGGATTAAATTGAATTGAATTTATTATGGTCCACGACCTGCACCAAACAAATAGTACAGTACAAAACAAAACAGAATGTGCAAAGTATATTTATTTAATTCATTTCTCCCTATGTACACCCTGCCACTGCAAATTGTGCCTTGGAATAACCAGCAGAAGCAACAAGAGAGGTGGCAGGAACAAAGGAGAGAGGGAAGGTGTGCTGGCAAAGTTGTTTGGAAAAAGCTTGGCTGCTTCTGTCCCTTTAAGCATGCTTTTTGCTGGTCTCTGGGAAATGGAGAGAAAGGGTAAATGTGAGGCAGTTTGCAAACCAAATCAAATAAAACCAAGTGAATAAAAGCAAGTGATGACAGCAGCAGCCTTTGAGTGGCAGTGGGTCAAAGGGTGCACTCACCAAGGTGAGAATATCCCTAAAGGCTTCCCTAAATAGTAATGCTTTGAATCGTCTTCTAAAGCCAACAACAAGCAGATATAAGTTAAACAAATATCTTAACTTCCTTGATATCACATGGTTTTGCAAAGACTTTTCTTGTTATTGCTCATGGACAACAGAAATTTTGTCTGCAGGGTGATAAAAGTACCACTGATTTTACATACTCACTCACCAGTATTTTCTTTTCCTCTCTGTGCTGCAGTGAAATTGGGTTGTTGCTGTTGTTGGCATTGCCGTTGCTGTTGTTTTTCATTCTGCAGTATCTGTTGTTCATCAGCAGCCTCGGGGCCTAAATCATGCTTTGTTGCACTCTGTTCAATTTCCCTGTGCCATTTTCAAGGTGGTTACTTTGCTCAGCAGCAACTGTAACATGCCCTGTGAAACACAGCTCTGCTTAAGGGTGGCTTGTGTTGACAGGAATCACGCTTGCTAGTTATCTTTTCTCAAAGAGATGCAGAGTGAAATAGCCAAATGAAGGGGAAGCATACACATCCGTGCTCAGGAGGAAAGTGATGCAAAATGAGTGACTCTGTCATCTATCAGCCTTCAAAGCTGCTCTGCTCATTGTACCTCAGCCTATCATCACTGGAACAGTGCTGACAGATTAGTTTATCATGAAACAAAAGACAATATTTCCCAGACAACATCTTGAATAATACTCAACTGAAAGCACTGTGGAAGCCATAACAGGCCTTTATCTGAAATAAGATCTAGCAGAACTCCACTAATATTTTACAAGATAAAGTTCTTTTTTGTTTGCTCACTTTCAATTGCAGTGGTAATAGGTGTTTAAATGACATGGCTATTTAGCCACAAACAGAAGGCTTTTCTTTTAGTCGGTATTAAATGCAGAGAAAGAATAGCACTTCATTCCCTGTTGGGTTTTGAACAAAAGATGAGAAGAATAGCAATCTGCTTCTCACAACCACATCTATGGCCAGATAAACGCTGCAGTTTGCCTTTTATGTGAAAGGATGAAGCAATGTATTTATGGCTACATTCACAGTGGATTAGCCACATAGAATTCCCATACTGTTTCAAAATATTTGGACTAACAAATGCTGCAAAATGGTGGATGTTTGTTATTCACAGAAAACAAAACAACTTAACTTCAAACTCACTTGTGAGAAGCAGTGATAGTAACACACAAAGCTTCTCCCATTGTTTTCAAGTGAGGACATTAAGTCAGAACTACAATATCTTCATACATACCCTTAGTTACACCAAGATTTAGATGCTACTTTTCAGACCATATGGGGACCTACAAAGCATTCCACAAATGTAGTAAAAACATATATATTATTAAAAAGAATCAGAAAACATAACTGCAGCCCACAGATCTTTTGTCTAGAGGGTGTTAGGCATCTCTGGATGGATGAGGCCTCTCTGCTGCTGAGGAAGCAGTTGTATCACCAAGCTTATCTCTAGCACTTGTTACCAAGTATGCTGTCAGAGCAAATGCATGAACATGTTCAGTGATACACCTGTAAAGAATCCTTGAACTATGGCAATCGTGAGTCTTGACACAGATTGGACTGAGTATATCACACTCAACCAAAGGGGAATTTTATTGAACAACCAGCGTTAAAATATACCCAATAATTATATTGAGAAAGAGAAGAAATTAAGCAACAGAGCATATAAATGAATATGTAGGCTCAAAAGAAGCAAACTCGCATGGCTTAGAGAGGGTTCTGAGATCCAGACTACACTGCAAAATGGCAGAGCAGATTATTTACAGAGATGATCTACCGAGATGAATAAAGGGGGGAAAAAAAGAATATTTACCTAAACCACACACAGAGAGAAAGAAAAGGGGGCAGATTACAGAGCCACCAACGTGTGAAGAAAATACTCCCAGAAGATAGATTAGGGGTGACAAATATGATCTCTCCTTTGTCTCATTAGAGTGTCTCAGAGCTGGACAGCATTGGGACTCGAGCTGGCAGGGATCAACTGGAGCAGGTTTCAGGCAGAGACACAACAAGAAGACACCCCAAAGGATTCATCTCAGAACCCTCCCTCAGAACAATCAATATGGCTACCGTGTATTCTTTCTTTATCTGGTTTTGGACAGGCAGACTAAAGAGATCTAGCCCTTTGTTCATCATGTGTCTTGTTCTGCCTTGATCATGATCTTCCCACCAGACTAATCCAGGAACAATGGACATAGAACAGGCCCTTTGACTAAACAGAAAGGCCATTCTAGGATGCCTGCTTTCCCAGGCCTCCAGACAATCCTTTTAGCATACAAAGGCTGTATATTGTCTCCCTACTTATTTAACTTATATGCAGAATACATTTCATGCGAAAGGCAGGACTGGATGAATCCGAGGCTGGAATTAAGATTGCCGGAAGAAATATCAACAACCTCAGATATGCAGATGATACCACTCTAATGACAGAAAGTGAGGAGGAATTAAAGAACCTCTTAATGAGGGTTTAAGAGGATAGCACAAAAAATGGTCTGAAGCTCAACATCAAAAAAAAAAAAACATGGCCACTGGTCCCATCACCTCCTGGGAAATAGAAGGGGAAGATATGGAGGCAGTGACAGATTTTACTTTCTTGGGCTTCCTGGTCACTGCAGATGGCAACAGCAGCCACAAAATTAAAAGTTGCTTGCTTCTTGGGAGGAAAGCGATGACAAACCTAGACAGCATCTTAAAAAGCAAAGACATCACCTTGCTGACAAAGGTCCGCATAGTCAAAGCTATGTTTTCCAGTAGTGATGTATGGAAGTGAGAGCTGGACCATAAAGAAGGCTGACTGCCGAAGAATTGATGCCTTTGAATTGTGGTGCTGGACTGCAAAGAGAACAAACCTATCCATTTTGCAGGAAATCAACTCTGAGTGCTCACTGGAAGGACAGATCCTGAAACTGAGGCTCCAATAATTTGGCCATCTCATGAGAAGAGCCTGGAAAAGACCCTGATGTTGGGAATGTGTGAAGGCAAGAGGAGAAGGAGATGACAGAGGATGAGATGGTTGGACAGGATCATCGAAGCTACCAACATGAATTTGACCAAACTCTAGTAGGCAGTGGAAGACAGGAGGGCCCGGCGTGCTCTGATCCATGGGGTCATTAAGAGTTGGACATGGCTTAATAAATAAACAACAACATCTCGCCTCTCCTATAGGAGGGCTATCCTGAGAGATGACTCCTTCACTGGGGCATTCATTGTTTTCTATGTAATTTTGATAGTGGTTGTTTTGAGCAATATTCCTGTCATTTCTTCTTCAGAGCTTGCCTCACCTTGACATTCAAGGCTATTTCTTCTTACCCACTGTTTTTAACCAACACTTGTCTTTGGCCAGACAAGTTTTCCAGTTAAAATAGTTTTTGGAGTACACATACTTATCTTAGTAAGAGTGAGACTCTGCAGAGATATTATACAAAACTGGTCAGTTTGTAATATTCTGCTGGCATTCCTGCTGATGTTAGGCATGGAAGTGGGTGTTGGATTCAATTGGAGGAGGAATAAGGGAGAGCACAAAGTGAGAACATTTAAGATTCAAGGCACCATTGCAGAGAAGGTTAATGAACTTATACCTAAGAAAACTATAAGCAACAGGAGTTTACAGTAATAACCAAAACAAAGTAATAACAAATTAATGATAACCGAAGCACAACAACCTACATCTTGATAACCTTCTTGGTTTGTTCGTTCCCAAAGACAAATGTATTCACAAATGACTGTTAGCAGGTATTAATAGTTAGTGAGCATGAGAAGTCCGTTTCTAATATGACCTGACCCCTGATACAATTTATGGAATTTTTTTCTGATACCCCATACACTAAATATGCCAACATGAATTTTTTTGTATTGTAAAAGTTGTGAGCTGTAATCAGAAAGGAATTTGATTCATTTAAGCAACATTGCTGTGAATATGGAACCATGGCTGGTATCCTATTGGCTGAAATTTTGCTACTTAGACTAGTAAGGTTGCAACTAGCAATCAGTGATGAGTTAATTCTTCAGTGAGTTCCATTATTCAGTAGGGTTACTCTATTTGTGACTTCCTATGCCAAGCAACAGGATTTCAGCCATAATGTAGTTCCACCTGTGCAAAAGAAGTAATTGCAAATTGTTCTTAATTAAAGAGATATTTTTATTATTATTTTGAGCTACGTACAACTTACATGCAATGATACAAAGCCAGTGCATTTAATTGTCCTTGAAACAAGAGGAATATTTGTTAATCAGTTGTTAAATGACTATTTGCTAGCTGCATAGTTCATTCAGTTGGGCATGGGAGTTTGATTCCCTGCTGTGCCTTGTAGAAAAGCCAGACTGTGCAGCCTTGGGGCAAGATGCAGAGTCTCAGGGCATCCCTGAACCATATCTGAGCACTCGATACCTAGAAAATTCTGGAAAGACATAAATTGAACATGACCTAACAGCATATGATTAATAATTGATAATATATGAAAGTAAATCATTATATCACTATAGACAAAAACTTACTCTTTGTTTTCCCTAAAGCCTCAGCCACCAAATGTCTTGAATACTCATGTCTTTCAAACATCATCTGCCTGAAGAAACCCACTGTCCAAATCCAGAACAAGAAAGACCAATCACAGTGAAAGTCTAGTGTCACTACTGCTCATCAAAATAATGGATTTCCATAAGCCAAACATAACAATGTTTGTTTTTATGCATGTCCCAACCTTCCATTCATCTATCCATCTCTCTCCCTCCCTCCCCACCCCTCTCTCTACCACGTTGATGAACAATTAATACCATACGAGCATGGAAGGTATAGGAACGGTAGGGGCAGGTTTGCTGGCCATGAGCTTGTTGGACTTTTGGAGTGTTACATCCTTATTGGCTCTAGATATTCAAGAGGTCACTTGATCATCAATGAGAACACAGCAGAAGACAGTGCTGCCAATATATGTGAACTTATCCACTGCAGTAAGGGAGCATCCATAGACTTCCAGAACTGGTTCCTCAAAAGGTACACCCAGAACAGATTGGTACATAATCACCTTCTTATCAGTATTGATCTTCAAGCTGAAATTGTTACAGGCAAAGGAAAACAGAGCAAGACTTTTCTGCACAGCTGAAGGTGTGGTTGCGTTATGAACACAGACACCAGCACAATGTATCTCATACACTGTGCAAAGTGACACTTTAATTATGGCCTGAAGAAGCCACAGATTACATAATTCCTTTGGTGCATTAGGTGAACACCAGGGTTTTTTTCCCCCAGAACATCACAGAAAACATAAGACTGAAAAGAATTGGAAGAAGAACACAATCTTGTTCTGCAACTTTGGAAATGGGAAAGGCATCTGAGAGGATACTGTTCTTGATCATATGAGCTGTCATATCATCATGGAATTCTCAAATGATATCAATGGGAATTGATAGTTGATCTAGATCAGTGGTTCTTAGCCTTTGTTACTCGGATGCTTTTGAACTGCAACTCCCAGAAACCCCAGTCAGGACAGCTGGTGGTGAAGGCTTCTGGGAGTTGCAGTCCAAAACTCCTGAGTAATCCAAGGTTAAGAACCAGTGATCTAGATGGCTTGCCTTTTTGGCTTAAAATTATATTTAAATAATTATCGGATAATTAAGTAAGCACAATTACTTTTTATACTTAAATAATTAGGAGACACATTTGATGAGGACACACAAGAGGGTTTTCTTTGTCACTGCTTCCAGACTCTGGAACTCATTCCCATGGTACACCAGACTGGCTTCCTTTTGCTGTCCTGCCACAAGCTGCCACACTCTTTTCTATTCAGGCAGGCATCTTCTTGGTAACTGGCTTCCTAAGAGGGGGTTCTTAAAAACAGGGCTGCTGTCTTTTTGTTGTTTTTTTAACAATGCAGTTTTAGAACAGTTTTAAACTGTATTTATCCACTAGTTTCTGTTTGATATCTGTTTAATAATAATAATTGTCATAACTTATACTTTTTTAAACTTTTAATGTTTTTCTTTTAATATTGTAAGCTGCCTTGGGTCCTCTTGAGGAAAAAGGTTAGATAGATAGATAGATAGATAGATAGATAGATAGATAGATAGATAGATAGATAGATAGATAGATAGATAGATAGATAGATAGATAGATAGATAGATAGATAGATGGATAGATGGATAGATGGATAGATAGATAGATAGATAGATAGATAGATAGATAGATAGATAGATAGATAGATAGATAGATAGATAGATAGATAGATAGATAGATAGATAGGTCTTGTTCCTACTGAGAAATATCACTGGTCTTTCTAGTTCTGTATTCTCTGTGTCAGGTGCAGGCAATCCAGTATTCACTAAATGTTTTGGGGAGCAATTGCTTTAAATGCAGCCACTATGGTCCATTATTGTGGGTCAGCAAAATTGTAGCTGTACACAATTGAAAAGCACCAGATTGTCTATCTTTTTTGTTATGCCGTTGGGGGCCAGCTCTCCACCCAGAAGGTCACACCATTAGGTATCTGTTTCTGAAAATTGAACCTAATTTCCAAGCATTCTGCTTGGAAAATATATTTCTACTACAGAACAATGGCTTTCCTGTTTTTAAATTAATGTGCACTTACAGGTGCTATCAATGTTCTAGTATATTTATAATTACTTCCTTAATTGACCTAGCTGTTCTTTGGTGCCATGTTAGATCTTGTGTCCAGGGTCAGTGAGAACAGCATTTTATTTTGACTACAGTCTTATGCTACTCTAATCTGAATAATAATTAGTGTTTGTTTCTCTCTGTGTGAGTGTTCCCCCCCCCCACTTCCTTATTCTCTATGGGTTTATTACCATAATTTCCTTTTTTTTTTCATGGATTTCTATGTTCAGGTTAAAATGGCTATAGATTAAATTAAATTGAATGATGGTTCTGCTTGAGTAGAATGTTAATATGCCTTAATTGAAGTGCTTTGTTATTATTTTCGACCTTATGTTTCTTGCAGTGACATTGTGGGATTTAGTATGAGTGACCTTCTAATAAATCCATGTGAAATCTGTTCACATATCATGGGGATGGAAGTGTTTTCTAACAATAAAGAAGCTGAAGAATTAATGGATAATAGAAAACCATAAAAAAATTATCCTGAACACTTACAGGTATTCTTTGGAAAGACATAATTGTTTTTAAAAGTAAAGTCTCAAATAATATGTTATATCAATTGAGAGAAAGAAATTAAGGATTGAGGGGGAAGTACTATATTATCAGAATGGACCAAAGCAGGAATACAGTAGTTCTAAAACATCTAATCGTACAAAGTGAATAGTAGCCAGGGAATTGGGGAGCGGGGCTCCCCATTAATGTGCTATGGTTGTAGTTCTGTTGAGGTCATTAGTAGTTGTTAGTGTTAAGAAGATGTTACATTTTTGTATGTGCAGTTGCAATAGTAGAGTGTACTTTAGTCTTCATTCTAAATGTATTTCAAGCTAATGATTGTATTGAGAATGGTCCATTTCTACACTTTCATTTCTTCTCCTCATTGTCTTTCAGTAGAAGCTTACCAGTTTTCCTACCATGGTGCTCTCCAGGTGTTTTGGACTGGAGCCACAAGTACCATAAACCCCAACAGTGTAAGTTTACAAGGCTGGTTGGAGATGTAGTTGAAAATAGCAGGAGAATACTATTTTGAAAAAAAAACTGGCTAGGTCAAGATGAGGTTAACACAAGGAGCTGGAGAACCAGTGGTTCAAGAGGAATTGGCCAGTAAAAGTTTTGTTTTGTTTTTAATTTCATCTTGCCAGAAAATTAGTCCTTTGCTAGAATCTAAGTGGAGAGGCATTAGTAGGTTGTGGCCAATTATGTGGCCTGTGATTTGAGGCCAAGGCTGTAGCCAGGAGGAGGATGGATGAACAATATAGTGAGTATTAGGGAATGTAATTAGTCATAACTAGAAATGGGGATGAATAAAAAAAGGCAATTCATTGTGATTCATGCTTTGTAAAGGTTAACAAATAAACGAATACAAATTTACAAATATTCATAGATAAATTGACAAATCATTTTGTCAATTTATTTCCATTTTAAAATGCTATAAAACTGGCCTCCAAGCAGCTATAGACACCATATTTACAGGGAAGCTTCTTCAGACAGCTTTCTAGAAGTTCAGCAAATTTGGCGAATATTGGGTAATGGATCCCTGAGTTATATAGTCACAAGGAGGACACCCCCAGTGAAGTTCCCCCCAGGTTCTTAGAGAATCTTATATCACATTGAAGCTTCCTATGTCTTTCCCCAACATGCCTATCAAGTTTGGTGAAGATTGGATATTGGACATCCAAGTTATTCACGTGCAAATTGGGTCCCCTCAGGATAGTTTACTACGTGGCACAGAAGCAGATGGCATTAAAGGAGTATGATTTGTCTCTGGCTGGCACACAGAAGCATGAGGCATTGAGTAGAGTTTGTCTTCAGCAACATCACATTTGGCAGTGACGTAGCATTTGCCCCCAGGAGGCAATGAGGTATTGATCACTGAGGTAGAGTTTGGCCCCATCGGGCAGTGAGGCACATGACAGCAGAGTAGACTCTGGCCACATTGGGCACTGAGGCACATGGCCATAAAGTAGACTTTGGCCCCATCGGGCACTGAGGCACATGGCAGCAAAGTAGACTGTGGCCCCATTGGGCACTGAGGCAATTGGCAGCAAAGTACTGTAGACTATGGATACATCGGGCACTGATGTATTTGGCCCTCACAGTCACACACCAAATTCCCTCCCACCCACTGTGCCTGAAGAGACACAAGTTAACACAAGCCTCCAAAAGAAACTAAGTTTTTTTAAAATTAAAGCCCTGCCAACTAAGTCTCAGAGTGAGACACACACACACAACCACAGGAATTAAATGTTGTTGAGAAAGGGATTCCACAGTCACACACAAATTTCCCCCACCCAATCACTGTGAACACAAGTCTCCAAAAAAGAAGTAGCCTAAGCTAACTGAAATCCGCTAAAGGAAACCCTCCCCAAATTCCGAGTAAAGTTCTACTAATGAAATAAATAAAATGAAATGAACTAGAAAAAGATGTGTCTGCTTTGCTGCCATAGTAGTGAAAAAAGCACAGCCACAGCTAGCAAGCAAGTAGCACACAAGCACCAGTCAAGAGCAACTGTTCTCACTCTGGAGAGAATCAGAACAGAAGTGGGAAATGGCTGTAGGGGAAAAGCTTATAAACCCTCTGTAAATGTTGCACCCCTCAGAGCCCATTGAGCAGTGCTATTGGCTGCCTAACATGCCAATCCAGGATCTCCTGATGGACCAGAGCTTCTGATTGGCACCAGCAAGCTCAGAGATAGCATAGAGAAGCCCCCCCAAAATGATAACAAATATAGACAAATATATTGATAAATAAAACCAGGAAAATATTCAAGTTGTATTTGTTGGGACTTAATATCTGACAAATATAAATTGATGAATATATGACGAATCAGCTACATTAGTCAAAAATAGCGATTTGTTTTTATATTCGTCCCCATCTCTAGTCAAAATTTTTATTTCACTTTCATAACTTGCACTTTAAACTCAGAAGAAGGACCTCCTGTGACTATATAAAGTTCACAATTACTTCCAAAAGTATAACTACAACATTTTCCTAATTGAACGATAAATAATTATCTGCTTAAGGTAAAGATAAAGGTTCCCCTTGACAATTTTTGTCCAGTAGTGTTCGACTCTAGGGGGCGGTGCTCATCCCCATTTCCAAGCCATAGAGCCAGCGTTTGTCCGAAGACAATCTTCCGTGGTCACATGGCCAGTGCGACTTAGACACAGAACGCTGTTACCTTCCCACCGAAGTGGTCCCTATTTATCTACTTGCATTTGCATGCTTTCGAACCGCTAGGTTGGCGGAAGCTGGGACAAGCGACGGGCGCTCACTTCGTCACGTGGGTTCGATCTTACGACTGCTTGGTCCTCTGACCCTGCAGCACAGGCTTCTGCGGTTTAGCCCGCAGCGCCACCACGTCCCTACAATTATCTGCTTATGTTACTTTAAATAGTACCTCAGGTCCAGTGCTTCCCCTATTAGTCATGTATACAGTTGTTTCCCAGTTGAAGAAAAGAGAGGAAAGCTAACAAGGTGACTGGAAGTAGGCAGAGTAGATACTCACAACAGGAGCTTTCTCCACCTGTCAAGGAAGAGGGTGGTAGGTGAAGTGGTGGATGAATCAATCAAATTACGCTTTTTTCATAGTGAAGCTGAGGGATCTAGCAACTTCTATTGACAGCACTTTGAATCCAAGTGCTGAGAACTTTCGATCTGGGAAGATCTAATGTTGCCAGTGGTCACTGGCAGGATTACTTTCATTTGTTGTACCCTGAGTTGTTACATGTGGGGACTCTGACACCTGATTTAGTTTTCTAGCCAAAAGGTACTACTATTGTATGCGTTGTTTTTCCTGAGGTAAGGAAATAGTATCAGTAGGGATACTAGAGAAAGCCCAAAATGCATTTTAGGAAGTACAGAAGATAACTCTTCTTATGATTTTATCTTTGTCTGCAGATTTTTCTGGATTTCCATTTGCTGTCAGTTGTATTAGAATATAATATTGTTTTAGCATGTTATGTTTTGTTATGTTTTGAAGTTTTACCTTTTGAGGCTGTTCATGCCAAACAAGCATTATCTCCAGGAGATGAAACAGCTCTCATGCAAAAATATACAATTAAATGCTGATTTACAAGGACATTAGGCCAAAGGAACACTGCATCAACATTTATGAAATGCCAGGTGTGAGGTAATAAAGATGAGTCATGCTGAAGACATCAGTGTCTGGTAAAAGGATGATGATCAAGAGATGAGGGAGGGGATAAAAGGTTTTCAACAGTTATAGACAGAGTGGGATGGATGGTAACATCCACAAGTTTGTTGCAATAAGGAGGATGAGGCTATCAGTGTCTGCTACTCACTGATGGATATATATTACAGTGGTGCCTCGCTTAATGAGCACACCGTTTAACGACGAATCCGCATAGCAATGCGTTTTTTGCTATCGCTAATGCGATCACATTGCGATATTTAGATAGGCTAAACATCACATTGCAATGATCGGTAAGCGTTTCGCTTACCGATCTTCGCATTGCGACGTTTAGGAAACAGCTGATCAGCTGTTCCAAAATGGCCGCCGGGTACAGAAAATGGCCACCCGCAGCGTTTTCACGCCCTGCCCTCACTTACCGGGCAGCTAAAATGGCAGCCGGATGGGGGAATCTTCGCTTACCAGTGAGTTTTTCCCCAATAGGAACACATTAAACAGAGTTTAATGCGTTCCTATGGGTTCCCCCCCCCTCATAGCGACGAATCCAGATGGCAACATTAATCCTGGAACGGATTAACGTCGCTATGTGGATCTCCACTGAACTTCCTGTACATCTGTGTGTATCAATTTCTGGATGCAGAAACACTCATGCCATGCTTATGGGCTGTTCATAGGGAACTCTTCAGCCAGTGTGTGAACAGAACATCGAACTAAAGAGGTCTAGATACAGCATTGGTCTTTGGTTCTGAAAGAGAACTCCAAATTCAGAAAACTAAGAGGTGGAACAAATTCTTGAGTTATCCATCAAAATAATGATCCAGGGAAAGAGCTATTACTTTTAGTGTCATTACTTTGTTTAACAAGCAAAGTGGGTTATTCATAAGGTTGCTTTTCCACGACAATGTATTTCCCTGTTGTGCTTATCATGAAACTTTGAACTATTTTCATGACATCATTGCAAACCTGGAGGATTCTGATTTTCCTTGGAGTCGAGATTTGCTGAGCTATTTTCCAAACTTTAAGGAAAATGCTTTTGGTTTTCTGGGCTGGATCAGCGAATTTCTCCCATTGCCAATATGGTTAGGCAGCATGGCACCCCACCCAAAACAAAGAAGCAAGATTAGAAAAGCAAAGATCCAGTAAAAAAAGAAACTGAAAAATATGGGGGAAAACAAGTTGGGTTGAGGGGATTCTGGAAGAATACTGGGGCTGGGGAACACAATGATAACATATTTTTTTTTTCTTTTGGAATGAGTGCAATGTTTTTAAATTGAGATTTTAATCACTGAAACTGTCAAGAACACGAAGTAATAATTCTTGTGCATACTGTAGACAAAGGCAGTACTGTACTCATACCCAAGGTGCATTTCTACAGCTGGTGGGTATTGCCATCTTCATGAAAGAAGCCTTTAAGGGATGGGTTCTCAGCTTGGGTGTTGTGATCCCTAAGGGGGTTGCAAGTCGTTTTCTGGAGGGATGTCACAGTTTTATTTATAGGTGCAATTATTTTTTTATATTAATTATATTAAATATGGTATACAATTCTGTTTTATTTTAATCCTCTTGGTCCAGAAAAAAAATTCTGAATAGGAATTGCAGGCAATGTAGATTTCTTAGTGATTTCTGTACCTCTCCCTTTTTTTTGTACCATTCCCATTTATGCTTCCCTAAAAGAGCCTCTCTCACTCGTTTCTTTCTGCTTCTCCACATCCACATTTGGAGAACGAATAGACCTGTGCATTAGCCTCACTCAAAGAGGCCTGAATGAAGCCAGTGTGAGGTACATGTAGGGAAAGCACATGCCTACAATGGTAGCAGGATTGAAAAGTTGTTGCTGCTGCACTGCAGTACCCTCTGCTCTGTATGAGTCTTCTGCTCTCCTAGGTGTGGTGATGGAGGTGCATCGAAAGGAGAGGGGACCTAGGTAGGGAGATGCCTCTTGACCCCTTCTGAGTGAGGGAGAAGGAAGGCAAGAGAGGCAAGGTGGTGAGGGAGGAGAACCAGGGATGGCGGCTGCAGGAGTGGTGCTTATTTGGGCTTGAGGGAGGCGCTCTTCATTTAGGGGGTCCTTTTTAGGGGAAGGAGGCGTGGGGGGGTCATTTCCATACCCCAAAACATAACTTAAATTCAAAGTGCATCGATATTTTTTTCCTTCCATCAGGTAAAGTCAGATTTACAAGCCCCCCACAATTATGTATTAATAGTAACATTAATATTAATATATTTGATAAAATATATTCTGAAAAAATCTATTTATATGTGTTTTGTTCACCTCATTAAAATTCTTTTTTATACAAATATGGCAAAGAGGGTCACAAGTCATTTGGCTGTTCTAAAAAGGGGGTCACAACTTGAAGAAGATTGGGAAACATTCTTATTGGGAGTCTTCATTGCTTGTGGATTGCTGTTTACCTTCTTGTGGTGACCTTTATTTTAGTTTGGTGGAGTTAGTCAGGATAGAAACAAGACTGTTCCTGTTTAAATAATACACTTGATTTTGTCCGCTCCGCCTTTTTCCACCTTTGGCGGATTGCCCGGCTGCGACCTTACCTAGACACGGGGGCGCTCACTACCTTAGTACATGCACTCATAATCTCTAGATTAGACTACTGTAATGCACTTTGAAGCTGATGCGGAAACTTCAGGTGGTGCAGAATGCGGCGGCCAGACTCCTCACTGGAGTGAGAAAATACCAACATATCTCTCCTACTCTGGCCCTGCTGAATTGGCTGCACATCCGTTTCTACATTGACTTCAAAGTGTTAATGCTTACATATAGGCCCTAAATGGTTTAGGACCTCAATACTTGACAGAACGCCTGCTTCCACCTAGATCTACTCGGATCACCCGCACGAGCCAGGAGGTGAGGCTGAGGAGCCTAACGATGAGGGAGGCCGGGAAAGAAAGGACACGAAACCGGGCCTTCTCGGTGGTGGCCCCTCGCCTCTGGAACAATCTCCCTCCTGAGATCCTGCGGCCCCCACTTTGGACACTTTTAAAAGTCAATTAAAAACATGGCTATACATTCAGGCCTTCCCTCCAGTTAATATCTGACTTTTCTGTTTATTCTCTCCTTACATTATGTATTTTCTATTCTATTGTTGTATTCTGTTTATTACAATATGATTTATGTAATTGTTTGTGTTTTTTGTATTATTTCACTGTTTTTACTATATTGGAAGCTGCCTAGAGTGGTCTTTTAGACCAGATGGGTGGGGTATAAATCAAATAAATAAATAAATAAAATTGTATACATACCTATTGTAGGTAGCTCCTGATGATACTAATTGTTATCTAACATCTGAAGGCCTTTTATATGTTTTATAGGTATCATGTGTAATCAAGTTAATTAGCCACTTTGGGTCCTTAGTTGGGAGAAAGGTGGCATATAATTTAAAAATAAATAAATAAAACTAATAATAAAAAACATTCTGACTTATGGTTACCCTTTTTAGGATTTTCCAGGTAGGGAATACTCAGAAGTGTTTTACCATTCTCTTCTTCTGGGGGCATGCTGGGGTAGTGTAGCTTGCCTAATTGGTTTGGTTATATACAGCCACACAAATTGGCTGTATTTAAGAGAGGCACAGTGGGAATTGATCTCCCAAACTCTGGCTCCACAGCCAGATGCCCAATATCACCAATATTGCACCAAGGATATGGCAAGTCTAAAGAAGAAAAAACAGGGAAACCTAACAATGGATTATTTGATAGTCTGCTAAAATATTTCGGTGCTAAACCATAGGTTCCACTTAATCCTAAATCTCTCTTTGCTAAGTCTCCTCCTCCATACTTAAATTGCTAAGTCTCCTCCTCCATACTTAAATTTAATATGTTCTGACTGAACACTTAGTGACTTCAGACAACCATGGAAGACACACCAGCTTACCATGAGTGCAGTTTCCAGAGAAAATTGCTCTAACCCTTTAGGGTTTAAAAAAAACCTTGTCTTTGAGCAGAGTCTTTATCCACAGTGTTGCATGTGCAGTAGAGGAAGGAAAGGAAGAAAAGAATGAAATTGCAAATCCATCTGCATTCAGCAAAGCCAATGAATATGTAATACAGTATGTAATAATACCTAAGTAATTCTTCCATTATGAACTCAATCCAATTCCATTATTTGATTTGGGAAATGGATTTTGAACATGGGCCTGTTTGACTAATCGGATCATCATCTTTCCTATTCTTTTCTATTTAAATTGCTGAGTGACATCCTTGTTGTTGGGAAAGGCAGTGATTCTGTTACACCAACAGAGAGAACTGTCATTCCAGCAAAGTGACAGGAGCCAGATTGGCCAGGGTAAAATGTTCCCTCATAGACTATGAAGAATCACGGGAGAAATGCAGGCAAAAATGTCACCCCTCAAACACAATGATAACAGGATTACAAAAATCTAATTAGCTGTTTCATTAGCTGAATCCTATCTATGAGGACAGCAAACAATAGGTATTTGGAGGCTGCCCATCCATTTTAAATGCAGGAGCTGTCATGGAGACACTCTGGCTAATTTATTCTTGGTATTCTTTTGGATTGCTGAGTAACTTCAAGGAGGCGTTTTGTCTGACTTTTTTCAAAGAAAGAAAGAAAGAAAGAAAGAAAGAAAGAAAGAAAGAAAGAAAGAAAGAAAGAAAGAAAGAAAGAAAGAAGTTTAAAGGGCTAACAGCTCAACTCCCACAGAGCTGTCTGTCTCATTTTTACAAAGAATATTGTACAGCTATCGAAAATTTAAGCATATAATCATTCAAACACAGCCTTTCTCAGTTTCTCTGAAATGAAATTTACCACCACTCTCAGCTTCATATTAACCCATAAGGGTCCATAGGTGTCATAGTGGCTTTCCTATCCATTTATATCATCCTGGGGTTGGGAAGAGATCATAATGCTGAAAAATAATTGGTTCCCCTTCCAAACTATGTGGCATGCTCCTGCTTCTAGCAAGGCCCCTTGTTTTACCACTATCTCAGCAGCATTTAAATAATATTTTCTTTTCAAAAACTAACAAAAGTATCCTCCCCTTTCTCAGACAGAATAAAATGCAAAGAGGAAATAAGCTCAACGGCTTAGTTTTGTAAATGAATGCTCCACTGCTGTCACCAGTCCAACATTCAGTTGCATCTGCATCCCTGAACTGCCACAACTTTTGCAGCACTTTGGACTGGTGAACAGAGTAGCTTTCTGCAGCATCCTGGATTTAGCCTGTGTTTGTCCAATTAAAGGGGCTTGCCCTTGACTAGAAGATAACAGGCAGTTTTAATGGTACTGGTGCAGCTTGGAAAATCCAGGTTCTGGTTCAATGTCCATAGAGAGCAGACACTTAAGAAAGCTGCCCTTCATAGGTAGGATGAAGCCCTACCTTTTCTTGCCAGTTGATTCGACATTGAATTAGTGAACAGAGCTATGCACAGATGCATGTATACATCTGTAAACAGTTTATTATCTCATAGTTTCATTTAAATGTTTTATATATTGTTTGTCTTTGTTTTTAAAGAAAGAATTAGATGGAGGCATTTATTCAACCAGACTGGAAAGACATGGCATTGGGAATAATAACACTCATCTCCTATTTAATAATTTAATTAGCCTTGGGAACACCAACAGTGCAGCGGAGATGAAGTCTACTAGATCCTGTAAGGAAATGGCTGGGTCGCGGAGAAAGCGGTAACCCAGCAATACCCCTATACCATCCCTAGCCTCTATCAACACATGGATGACCTTTAGACCCAGCATTACCAGAGCAGAGTACCTAGCAACCTGAAGGGTGTTTTTGTAGACAATGGCTACTCCCTGCCCCTCCCTTCCAGTCTACCCTGGTGTTGGAATGCATAACTGGGAGGGCAGGCAAGAGTCAGGGGAACACCCCCTCACCTACACATCAATGTTTTGGTTATGCATGCCAGATCTGCATCCTCCTCCAGAATCAGATCTTCAAAGTTGGAGCTGAGGTAGAAAAGTCTGAGATGACTGAGGTTGAGGAGATGTAGAAATGACAGCCAAGGCGACAGGCACTTGAGGCGGCATGCAAGGCAAAGAGCATGACAGATGCTCGTTCCTCGCACCTTCTCCCACTTCTCTTACTGTTACTACCGTCACTCAACCACTCTCCTCCAGGACTCAGCATTCCGTTGGTGGCACAGCATTCCATTGGAAGCTTGATGTTTCACCTGGCACTCTGTTCTTCGATATAACACTGGGGGCTTGGTGCAATGATATCAGTGTCCATGAAGTTGTGCCACAAAGACCATGGGCTGGCAATGATGGGACAGCAACAGAACTCAAGGCTCGAAACTCAAGCCACGACCTGGCCTTCAAACAACCTTCCCAATGGACAACATGGCATCCGAGGAGCAACAAGCTTGGCTCATCAAACCTCAGGACAACAGGTGAAAGCTCGCATGCCGGCAACAGCAAGCCGGTCACCACGTCCCTGGTCTCAGTGTTTATAGAGAATTCAGAGCCAGCTAAAACAGAGCAAAGTAACCATGACAGGTCTGGCAGTGGTGATGCACAAGGTCTGCAACAACGAAGCCCCAAACGCCCCAGCCTGGTCTCAGTGTCAGAAAACACATCACAGAGCAGGGGGTGGAAATAAGCAGCAAGGCAGAAAAGGCTCCAAAATTGGGGAAGCTCCAGCAAGAAAGACACTGGGAGGCTCCAGTGGGAAGCAACGGCCAGGCAGGTAAGCAAAGCCAGTTAGACAGAAAAGTAAAAAAGCTTACTATATTCCAGCCTGCCTGCCCATTTTCCTCAAGGGCAACAGCTGCAATGACGTTGTTATTTTTTTCTCCAATATTGTTGTTCTTTCTCACTGGTGATAGCAGCTGTGTCAAGGAGGGAGGCAAGTAACAAAGAAAAAACAAAGAAAGCAAAAGACAAGAGACCAAAAAGAAAAGGGAAAAGCCGACCCAGCAAGACGAAAAACACACTCCTGCTATCAGGTCACCATCTTGGATCATGTATAGAGATGGGTGTGACAGACAGCTCTCAGAATACTCCCGTCAGTCAGGTCAGATCTCTAGTGTGGGAGCCTAGGACATGACAGGAGGGACGGAACCAAGAGAATAAAAGGAGACAAAAAAGACAGTTAAGGGCAGTTTAAGGCAGTTAGGGCTGTGGTTGTGTTGGACAGAAGAGAAAAGAGAGAGAGAGAGAGAGAGAGAGAGAGAGATTGAAAGAGATAGGAATAGGACAAATCTTGGAAAGTTTAAGAGGCACTGAAAATGGCCACCCCTATGGAGGATCTTCGCTTAAGGTTAGTTTTGAAGCCCATAGGAATGCATTAAACATGTTTTAATGCATTTCTATGGGCTTTTAAAAATTGCTTAGCAATTAAATCACTTAGCGACGTTTTTTTCCAGAATGGATTAACCTCGCTAAGTGAGGCACCACTGTATAACTAAGCAAGCATATCTCAAATCAAAAGAACATATACTGAATGAATAAAATAAGACCATCTTTGATTTCCATGTATGATTGAACTGTTATCCTATAAACCTTGTTAATGTTGACAGCTGTGACTCATTATTAAAATTTGGTAGATTAAGGAAAATTTACTGGTGGCACCGTATAAAAGGTGAAAATTGTAGATAGCACCCAAAGATAAATCGGGGAGTTAAGGAAAACAAACAGAGGAGCTGGAGGGTTGCTACATAAAGTGGCGGCTTAGCGGTGGGATGCGATTGAAAATCCAGTAAACCAAAGGGGGAAAAAAGAAAGTTTCTGATTCTGGGATTCAAAGTAGTGAATGCCAGTAAGCCAAAGGATAAGATATTATCTGAGTCTCAGAGACCTGATTTATCAATAGTCAAGGTGAAGGAGTGGGTATCCTAAATCTTAATGAAAAGCTTGGAAGGGACTCCCGATCACAGACTTTTGATAAGAATAAGACAGGAAAAGACTCCGAGGAGATTTCTGTGGGTAAAATTTACCTCACGCTGAGAGTATAAAGACCAAGGGGGCTAGCTTTAGATCCCAAGGCTCTGGAAAAGGGAATGCTGAAGGGGATCAAAGTGGATGCCAAGGTCCATAGAAATAGCTGAGGAAAAATAATAAAATGTAGGCTTACAAGAAAGAAATATTTCTGGGAAAAGCTAGGTCTCTGTAGACTAAAAGAAACAAAGTATCAGACACAAGGAGTGGAGAAGCTGGTGCCTAAAGTAACAATCCTAGGCTGTCAGGGGAAAGCTACTAACTATCAATCAATCTCTCTCCTACACAGAGAAAAAAAAGATGTCATTTTTAAAACGAGGATTGTCTATCTGAATCTGTGAGAAAACAACCTGCCAACTTTACCAAAATAAATATGGTTAAGCATGCCTTCTAAGAAAGGGAAAAGGTTAACTATGGAGCTAGCAGAGAGTCAAAAATTACCACAGGAAGGGGGAATTGCAGACCAAGAAGGCCAGGAATATGAGGGCTCAAGGGAACAGGAGGGTGCCTCAGGGAGAGAAAACTCCCTAGAGTTTAAAAAATGGCAATTAGAGAAAGACAGGAATTCCAGTTAAAACAGTTAGAAATAAGGGCTGAGGCTGAGGCGAGAGAAATGGAGATGGCCATGGAACGAGAAAAGAGACAGATGGAAATGAGAGAAAAAGATATGCAACACCAGTTGGTAATGAAGAGATTAAAAATGACTGCCCTAAATCATAATAATAATTCAAATGATAATGAAGAGAATCTATCCAAAGTGGATCTGAAGAAATTCCCTCAGTTTAGAAAGGGGGATAATCCTGAGGCATTTCTCATTTCTTTTGATAGAGCATGCTGGGATTTTAATATTAAAACAGAAGAGAAAATGATCATATTAAGATTGCAAATAAGTGGAGAATTGGCTGAGATTTATTCCCAAATGCCCCAAGAGCAAGCAAGAGAATATGAGGTTTTTAGAATACTGGTTTTCGCGAGGTTTGGAATAAATGCTGAGCACCTCAGAAGAAAGTTTAGGGCATTGACAAAGAAACCTGAGGAATCATATTCCCAGTTAGGAGCCAATATGGTCAGATACCTGGAAAAATGGTTAGAACAAGCTAATGTTGAATCTCTAGAGGATATGAAAAATATTATAGGACTAGAACAATTGTGTTCCGTTTTGCCAGGTGAACTAAGATATTTAGTCAGGGACAAACAGGGATTGGGAAAGAATTAGTTACTCTACCTGTGGCTAAAGTACATATAAAGAGGGGACTGGTATGTAGAAAGTAGCTATTACAGACCAGATTCCTGCACCTTGTTTAATTGGCCTAGACTTAGCTGAGCATGTCAAAAGTGTTTTGATTGCTACTAGATCACTAAGAGAAAAGATAGAAAATCCTGAAGAGGATAATGAGGTTCCTGATGAAGACTTAAGTGGAAGTCAATCAATTGAAATAGCTGAAGTAGTAGGTGTAACTAATTCTCAAGGAAAACATTTTAAACAAGAACAAAAACAGGATTCTACTTTACAGCAATGTTTTAATCTGGCCAAAGAAGAACCAGTAACCCCTGAATTTGCTGAAAATTTCATAGTGGACAGAGACTTATTATATAGAGAGGTTATGATAAACCCTAAAAGGGGAGGGAAAAGTATTCACAAACAAATATAAGGAGAAAATAATAGAAAAAGGACATGCAGATTCCTTTGCAGCTCATTTAGGAATAGCACACACCAAGCAAAGGATAGCACAAAACCTTTACTGGCCGGGAATGGGAAAACAGATAAGAGCATATTGTAAAAGTTGTGATATATGTCAGAGGCAAGGGAATAACCAAGATAAAAATAAAGCTAAATTGTGTCCTTTACCCATTATATCAACTCCATTTCAACGTATAGGCATGGATATTGTGAGACCATTACCTAGAGTGACTAGAAGGGGAAACAGTTTATTTTAACTATAAATAAACCTTGTTAAAGTTGACAGCTGTGACTCATTATTAAAATTTGGTAGATTGAGGAAAATCTTCTGGTGGCAGCGTATAAAAGGTGAAAATTGTAGGTAGCACCCAAAGGTAAATCAGGGAGTTAAGGAAAACAAACAGGAGCTGGAGGGTTGCTACAATGGGCATGAACTGTGGTTTGGTGGATCAGCATATTTTGGTGGTTTGGCTGCACTGCTGTTCTACAGGCACCCTGGCTTCCCTTCCCTACTTTCTCTGATGGGCATCCACTCAAGTGTCAGTGCCTGGAGGAAGTAGGGCTGAGAAGTTGTGCCTCTGCCTCTTTGTGGGCTCCCATTAGAAGAGGCAGGGCAAAAGAAACTGGGGCAACTGCAAAACAGCTGTGCAGCTGAACTGCCAAGCTGCGCTGATCTACTGAACCATAGCTCGTGCCCATCACTAATCTTGTAAGATCAAAAGTATGCAGTAACTCTGCTATCTCTGAGATGGATGATGGAAAAATATCTGCTAATGTTGGTCTTAAGTCAGGGTGGACAATTTCCGTGGACTGCATTCGGTCAATTTTGCACTCCCAAAATTGGTGGTAGTAGTTAATCAGGAAGTTGGGACCTGAGGGACTTCTGCATCATGCAAACATGATTTTTAATGTTTCTGGAGACACTGAGGAATGTAAATCCTCATTATAGAAAAAGTATTTATTTTGTTTTGGGGGCTCTGGGGAACAGAGACACTCAAGATGGTGACTGGCTGTTCTCAAGGCCTGTTGTTACAAGTGGGGGACCCATGGGCAAAATGCTAACCATTCTGCACAGCAGAGATGGTGACATGAAGTACTCAGATTTAGCTTCAGTTTTCCTCAGAGTAGATCATCCCTTTTTGTCTCATCAACTGGTACTTAAAGTCGCAGTAAAACTCATTCTGGGTTAAAGATAGAATAAATGGTTTCATTTACTCACAATTAAATGGATCAAGACAACACACTATACAAAAAAATAACTGATTACAACAATAGGCATCAACAGACTGACAGCCTGCTTCCAGCAGAAGACTCTATTCTCTTAACTGCATTAAATGCTTACTACATACTGAAAGAGAGGAAAAAGACACTTAAGCAAGGAGGTGTGGCTGACTTTGAAATTAGAGGCAGGGGAGGAACAATTGGTTTCTTCTGGATTGATTGACAGATTGCCCTAGCCTAGAAAGGTCTCTCTCAGTAAAACCTACTGAAGGCAGTCTATTAGGATGAAATACCTCCAGCATTCCTCTGTGCAAGGAGAGCTATTTTCATAATCTTAGTATTCACGCCACTTATCTTATTAACTATGGGGCTGAGAATATTATTTCCTCAACCTCAGAAAAAAGAAGAATACTTGTTAAAAATCCAACCATGCAAGTGGTTGTCAGTTAAAGGACCATCATTGATACATGGATCAGAATGAAGTCTGGAGCATTTTTTTTTAAATGTTCCTCCAAATTGTTTCCATTCACAATCAAATTAATAACTCACAGTGTGGAAAGAAAATGAATTCAAGTAGATACATTTGTCTAGGCATATAGGCAAGTTTCATAAACCTTTGTCTGTCCTTTTAGTTAGCAGATAATAATTAAAAAGGATTTGGAACGGAATGTAATGCAATACATCTTAACAGCATTGCAAGATTCATAATAAAAATAATTAGATCCTCTGATAATATTTGAAGCTGTGATGTTAGAACCCCTTATTAAACAAAAGGGAAAATGAAAAGATAGGAAAGAAGGTTGAGGGCAATAGCAAGAATGTGATGAATTTGTCAGCTTTATTGGAATCCAAATGAAACCCCATCCTTAAAGAGATACATGAGAATTTTATTGCTTCAACCATCTGGGGACATGCTCAATTTCCAGCTCTGAAATCCACACTCACTCTCCTTTCTTTTTAATATTCTCAAATCTGCCCCTGTTCCACATATGATTCTTCTATTCTTTTGTTGATCAAAAGAGTAAGGTGATGTTTATATGATGAAAACAGAGGAGAAATAAAAGCAGTCCAAAGAAAGAGACAATGGAAATGAAATGTTAAAGCTGGTAATGATTATATCTTTTCTGTTCCATTGAATAATACAAGAATTAAGTGCATTCTCACATTTCTAGACAACTGAGCAATTAACTGTATTCATCAGATTCTGAAATCTCAGAATAAGCATCCCTTGGTCTCAGTTTATATCACCTGACAGTACCTGGTGGGTTTATCCCATTTAATCCAGAGATTTTGTGTTTCTGACATTTGACAATCTCCCCAATGACTTCCCAGCAAGATATGAAGGCATTCTTTCTTATGAGTCAAATCCCAGGGCAACTTAATAGTTGGCCCTTTGGTTTTAGGGATTTTATAAGGCCATCAGAATACTCCAAAGGATACACAAGAATGCATTTTTCTCAGAATTTTACTTACTTTTCAGGGTCTACTCATATTGCTTCTTTTTGTGCCTTGAGGCAGTCATTCTTCTACTTTATACACCATCCAGTCTTGTTTCCAAGTGTCATGGACATCTATGGTTTCCATAGGAAACCACAGAATGTTTCCATTCTCACAAAATATTCTACCTCTGTTTTATGGACCAGATTTAGTAGAAGGAAATGCACTGCAGCAGCAGCAGCAGCAGCAGCAGCAGCAGCAGCAGCAACAACAACAACAACAACAACAACAACAACAACAACAACAACAACAACAACGTGCTATTAAGTCTTATTTTGACTGGCAACCCTTTCTAGGGTTTTATAAGTATAGAGCTCTCTGAAGTACTTTTGCATTCTCTCTTCTGACAGCAATCTGGTTCTGGTATTCTGCAGCTTGCCCAAGGCTACGCAGACCAGCTGTTCTCCTGAAGGCCCCTCTGGAACAGCACAGAGCAAGGCTTCTTTGCCCACCTGTCCAGTCATGATGTCAGCAGGGAGCGTCATCAGATGCTGGGCAGGCAGCGCTAAAGGCAAGCCTTTAAGAAGGCTGCCCGTGACTGCTCTGTCCTCTTCCCTACCTGGAAAGTGGCCCACCTGCCCACCCAAGTGGTAAGAATGAGAGTAATTGGCCACTTCGGGGCCAGATGGGAATTTTTGACCTGCACCCACATAGGCCTTAGGGTGCAGGTGTTTTTTCACCCATCCCATTGTTACTCACTAGGGCGCTCTTTGGGTTATAATAGTAGATTACTACTGTTAAATAGGTCGCAGCATCGGGTAGTGCAAAGCAGGATAGGATCATAGCAATATCAGGGGAGACACCCAGTGGGTGCTAGAAACCCCTTCTCTTAGAATTGCAGTAAAAGACGTTTAGCAGAGGGGAGAGAAAAACTGGGGATGCCAGGGGATGCTGTGCACAGAAGGCTGAGAAGGTGCTGTGCTGTAAGATAGTGCCCTTTTGGCACAGGAACTCACTGAGAATAGGTCTGGTCTGGACCGGTCTGGTAGGATTGAGGATCGACGCTGGTTCCAGACCTGTTTTGCACTATGGCAGCCCCCCTTGTAATAGGGAAAGTTAAAAGCATTAATAAGTTAATAAATTGTGGCCCTAGTTTAACCCATACATATTGTGTCTCGTCTCTTTATTCCAGGCTGGGTGGGTAAAGGCATGGAAATGAACCTCCAACTTCTGTCTACCCAAATCCTCATTTCTATGAAAAGCTTGCTCTAGCAGCCTTCAACTGAAGGTCCTATAATTTGTTTAAAGATAAGATCAATCATCTCTACCATTTAACTATATTGATGATGTATCATCACCTAGAGCAGTGATGGTCAACCTTTTTGAGCCGGAGTGCCCAAATTGCAATACAAAACCAATCACAACCGTCCTGAAGAGTCCCACTCCTCTGGCGGCCGCACAACCTCCAGCGCTTGCCCTGGACATTCCCCATTCCACCTCTGGCTGCAATCCTTAAAAGCACAGGCTGCAAGAGTCAGGTGTTTCCATGCCTCTCTCTCTCTCTCTCTCTCTCTCTCTCTCTCTCTCTCTCTGTGTGTGTGTGTGTGTGTGTGTGTGTGTGTGTGTGTGTGTGGCAGTGGCAGCCATTGTCATCTTGGCTCGTCCTTCCCAAGAGTTCTTCCTGAAATCCGGGATCGGATGATGGGTAAGTATTTCTTGATGGCAACTTATGGCTCATGTGCCCACAGAGAGGGCTCTGCATGCCAGCTGTGACATGCGTGCCACAGGTTCACCATTGCTGACCTAGACCATCCCTCAGCTTGCAGAAAATCCCAAACCCTAACATCCTTAGTTTAAAAAAAGATTTGAACATTTGGAATATTTTTCAGCGTCTAGATTTTTTTTGCCTGCAACTCCCATCAGCCCCAAGCAGCATAGTACGTGGTAAAGAACTGAGGAAGTAGTAACTCAAAGGTCTGAGAGTCAATGGTTTCTTATCTGTAACTCCAGCTTTAGTTAATGTCAGAATTCCTAGCCTGAAATCCTAGAAAATTGTTCCTATGCAGAGAAAAAATCTTTGAGATAGACCAAGTGTGGGCAAAGTATAACTCAGGCCACTTGCAGACCTCCACAGTCCCGACAATGCCATTCAGGTCCTAACATAGCCCACAGAGGGGGAAGAGGTGTTGCAGAGTTTTGAATTTCTGGTACAATTTACTTTTTGCTACACATTAGAAGTGCAGAGATTCACAGTGGAGAATAGTTTAAGTTCCCCAGAGTTCACCACTTTCTCATTAAGTTAACGTCTCAATACTTTGCTCTAAGACATTTGTAGGATAAATAATAATTTTTACTTACAGTTGCTTGAAATTACAGACTTGTGTATACTGCTTTCTTTACTGCACACATACTAGCAACTAATGAAACAGATCAACAGCAGGAAGCAACTGCCACCAACTGATGAAAGAGAGGGATAGAACACTCAGCAGAGAGGTGGGACTCTCTTTGAATGTCAAAAGGTAGAAGAAACTATTGATAAGTGCTGGATAGATAGACAATCACTCCACCTCAGAAAAATCCTTCCCTGTTGCTCAAACTATGGAAAGCATGTGAGGTTGTATATAAAACTCCCATAAGACGAAGCCCATGGCCTCTTGAAGGTGCCCACTCCTGATATATTCCACTGTTGTCTTCTTTATATCTGAATATTGCCACCTCAGTATCCACATGTTAAGAGGTGAAGGAGAAAGAGATGCACACTAGGTCTCCATCCAGCAATGCTCTGGGCATGTTTCTGTGCATGAAGGGTGATGTGTCTGACAAGAATGTCCACTATTTATGAAGGTTCACCATGTGAGGTGGAATCCTGTTAAATCAGGCTCCAATTTACACGAAGAGCCTCAACAAATAGCAAAGGATATCTGCTTTAGACTTACATGCATAAAAATGGGAGAAGTGGGGTTAGCATGTGATAGTAAATGTAATGGGAAGATGAAAAATGTTCAACCTTTTTCTCATTATCAGCTGAAAGATCTCATCATAGCCTCTCACCTCTAATGTAACAATAACAATTTTCCAACCCTGTGAGACCCCTTGTCTCCAGCGTGATAGTGAGAGCTTTAGTTGGCATGAGTTTTGATAGACACAACCTGCTTCGTAGAACACAGACTACAATATTGTGAAACAGAATGAAATGTGATAAGAAAATAACAATTGTATTTACTAACACTGGACATAAACTTTCAAAGAATTGATTAACATAAACTTTCTTGCAATAGTAAGGTCAGTCACAGAAGCCAATTATTTTCTTAAATGTAAAAACAAGAGTTTTGCTTTCAAG
Source organism: Pogona vitticeps (assembly GCF_051106095.1). NCBI lineage: Eukaryota > Metazoa > Chordata > Lepidosauria > Squamata > Agamidae > Pogona > Pogona vitticeps. Next base: position 284,741,209 of record NC_135783.1, read on the forward strand.
ATAAGTGATAATGTCTCATAGCTCTGTAGGAAAAATAATTTATGCTATTCATAGGGATACGCATATAGACAAAATTGCATGCTTCAGCTGATTAATATAAAGTAACTAGATAAAAACCCCACATTTCAAGTCAAAACAGATATAGCTGAACCTCTTAACATATTTTTATTCAGGTAGTTCCCTTTGGAATATGTCTTGTAAGTTCTTTCATTCAAGGATGACCACCTTGAGGTCAGGAGCAGTGTGTCCAGGGAGACTGAAACATTATTTTGCTGTTTTTTGAATATTTCTGATTCTGACAACATCTATTATTTCATGCAAATAGTGGCTCATTCATCCTGTTTACAATACCATGGGATGTTGTGGAAGATCAGCAGATGTGCAAACTTGTGATTTTGTAGAATCTGTTATGTGTGCGGGTCTTCCTCTTCACTGATGATGCAGCTGTTCTCCCCCACTCTGCTGAAGACCTCCAACAACTCATGAATCATTTTAGCAAGGCCTGCCAAAACTTGGGACTTACAATCACCCTGAAGAAAACACAAATCATGGGCCAGGGCGTGGACTCACCTCCCTCTATTACCATCTCCATGCAAGAATTGGAGGTTGTTCATGACTTTGTGTACCTGGGCTCAACCATCTCTGACACTCTCTCCCTAGATGCCGAGCTGGATAAATGCATTGGCAAAGCAGCTACCATGTTCTCTAGACTCACACAGAGAGTATGGCTCAATAAGAAGCTGACAGCATATACCAAGATCCAGTTGTATAGAGCCTGTGTCCTGAGTGCACTCCTGTACTGCAGTGAGTCCTGGACCCTTTGTGCATGGCAGGAAAGGAAGCTGAAAACGTTCCATATGCGTTGTCTCTGACACATTTTTGGTATCATCTGGCAGAACGCAGTTCCAAGCAGAGTAGTCCTAGAATGAGCTGGAATTATTAGCATGTATACATTACTGAAACAGTGATGTCTATTTTGGGTTGGGTATGTCATGAGAATGGCTGGTGGTTGGAATCCAAAAGATCTACTTGTCACATCATCGGCTCCCATATCAGAGCTCTGACCTGACTGACAGGAGTGTTCTGACTGACAGGAGCACGTTACCATAGTCTCTCAAGACTGAAGGATGCCTAACTATGTTATTGTTATTAGATTTATCTGTTTACTGCATGTTCAACAATACATTGTGCTCAGAAAAACAGTTCCCAGCCCTGCGTCGTCAGGCATCGTCTGGTGGGCACCCACTCAAAGGCAGTGCCTGAAGGAGGTGGGGCAGGGAAGTCAGGGTCGTGGCTCTGAGTAGGCGTCCACCAGAGGAGATAGGACTGAGAACTCCTGAATAACTGCTTGGCTGATATTTTTGCCCATCTCCACTCCTGGGCATGGGTTTACATAGTTCTTCGATACTCCGTTGAAAGAGCTATCTAGATGAAAACTGTTGTTTAAATCTCCAGCACAGATTGCTGGCAGTTGGGTGTGATATCTTGATCAACACATTTGTGCCGTATGTTTCTTTATGTATGTGTCGTATTAAAATTAATTGCAAATAATAACATGGAGAGTTCAATTTGAACAAACCAAAAGGGATTTATTTTGAAATAACAATTAAATAAGTATAAGGTAAAGGTAAAAGTAACTGCTTTTTAGGCCTCAGCAGGTCCCTGAGTTAAATAAGGCTGTTACAAACCATGCCTGCTGCTTCTTTTCTCTCCTTGAGGGTATTTTTCCCAGAAAGAGCTTTGTACAAAGCACCTTTTAAAAACTTTTAATTGATATGAAATCTGATAACTTTAACTGCAATCCCAGTATGTATTTAAGTTTTTAGAAAACTTTATTCTACTCAAAGCAGAGGTCACATGCCAGTCAGAATGCTGTTATTAAAATCTTTGAAATATAAGGAAAAATATTCTTCTTTTTTAAAATCATCGTACTATCAATTTGATGGTCACCCTTCTTCACCGCTTGCAAAAAGACTTTTTTCCCCTTAGCTACTAACTTACACCTGCTTCAGTGACCACAGAAGATATAGAGCAGCACCATTGTCTATTTGACTTCTGTCGATCTTGATTGCTAGTAAAACTACTTAGGTCAGAGGTCGGTAACATGAGGCCTGTAGGTTCCCCAGAACCCCTGGGGGTCCAGATTCCCCACAATCATCCCAAAGTATTTCAAATTAATTTTGAAAAGAAATGAGGCTATGAAAATCCTTTTCTTTCCTCTAAAGGGCTTAGTGTGAAACTTACCATGCTTTGAAGGGGCCCTAGCACCCTTGTCCCCCACATGTTCCTAAATACAACATATGGTGCTCTTTAATTTTTTAAAAAAAGGATTTAATGGAGGAAAAAAATGGATGGAGTTCACAATCTTTTAGCCTCCGGGGATGGATATATGTGGACTGCCCACCTATGACTAAGAATAGGGGCAAGGAAGCGGCAGAACTTCATCCCATCATTATTCATTCATTCATTCATTCATTCTCCACCTTTCTTTTTGAAAAGGACCCAATGTGGCTTGCACACAATGAAAGACAACATTTAAAGTTGAAAGCAATAAGTATATAATGGTGGTTAACAACATTAAAAGGCAATATTTAAAACTAAAAATAATGAATAAGGAGGCATCTTCCAGCATGAACAATATTAAAGCAAGGATCAATAAGTATAAAAAGAAGTCACTCTGAGAAATGGAAAACAGAACTAGTACTAAAAATCCAGTCAAAGCAATAATGTATAACCATCTATCTAAAAACCACACACAGGTAGCTGGTTTACTGAGAGAAGGCTTGCCTGAAGAGAAAGGTCTTAGTCTGCTTGCAGAAGGAGAACAAAGATGGGTCAGCCTGGCCTCCAGTGAGTGGGAGTTCCAAAGTCTGGGAGCAGCAACAGAGAAGGCTCTCTCCTGTGTCTCCATCAGATGCACCTGTGAAGGTGGCGGGACCGAGAGAAAAGCCTCTCCTGATGATCTTTGGCTCAATCCCAAAGGCTCTTGGTGATTACAGGACAGAGTGCAGCATGAGGCACATCAAATATCATGGTTGTCAACATCCTTTTTGTTATGTGACTAGAGGCAAGGAGACATTCAGCAGAAAGCACTGGTGTATTCGCAAATTCAGAAATGCAGGTTCCCTCCATGAGATTCTCTCTCACACACACACGCACACACACACACACACACACACAGAGAGAGAGAGACAGAGACAGAGACAGAGAGAGAGAGGGAGGGAGGGAGACAGAGACAGAGAGACATGTTCCATGTACATGTCCCCTTTCTTCCTGAGTCCATGTTCACACATATTCACATCTTCCAAATTATGATCTAGCAGCAACTACCTGGGGGAGTGGGGAGCAGGAATACATAAGGAGGGCAGGGAGAAGCTGCCATTGTGAAATGTATGGGAGGCAGCAGCTGCTGGGGCTTTCCCACTACAGCCTCCATGCTTCCACCCTGCCCCCTCCTCTTCTCCTGAGCTCAGCAATATGAGACTGCAAAAGACACAGAGAGAGTTGGGTAAGCAAGAAGGACAGAACCAATGTTTTCCAAGCAGCCCACTGAGTAAGTTGCAGAACGGCTCCTTTTCTGGGCTTCAGTGGATACCTTGTATGCACACAGGAAAAGACTGGGTGCAGAAAACCAAGCAGCACTCAAGTCATCCTCATCAAGCAGGCAGGCAACCAAATGAAAGGGTGAGCTGGGTCATTCTGAAGAGCTGGCTGAGGGGAAGGGGTTGAAAGGAGTGATTTGACCTTGCAAGGCCCTGGCTTCCAGCGCTTTGACCCAAAGCAGGGCAATATGACTATTCCACTCATAGAAAGACTGAGTACCACCGAGGATTCTCTCTCAGTGAATACATCTCTTAGGCAGCAAAGAGAAGATACAGTCTTGCCAAGCACTTCCCCAGTTCCAGGGCTGTATGCCTGACTTCATTCTCTGGCTCATGTAAATATACATTTTTGCTACAGGGTCATGGGATTTAGTTAAATGTGTTTGGCATTTAGAAGAACAGTATTTCTTAAAAATGAAAATTACAATACATTATTTAAGTCGAGGTAACAAAGGGGAAAAGAGCTTTTGAAATCCGCTTTTCCTTTCTCTAATTATGCCCCACATATTTTACGGCAAACTATATCTGGTGTGCTTTCTCTAAATGCTAGAATTGCTGTAGAATCTATTTTTGCCCTTGTTTCCATGCAAAATTAAGATCATTCATATTGCAGAAGCCTTGAAGACTAATCATGCAAACCTCTCAACTGTGAACTTTAAACTTGAGCTATTGCTAACATTCTGGGGAATATGTGAACGTCTGTGGGTGAAAAACATGATTTATAAGCATTGGCCAGTGTATACAGAGGAACAGCTCCTTCACTGGATCCAGACTGTTGTTGCATAAATTAACAGTGACCAAATGCCGAGGGCCAAGTGCTTAAGGAAAAATGCACAAAGCTTCTGTGGAATTTGTTTTGCTTTAAATGCAGTGCCAACTTATATAGGACTGACATGGATAAGTTACATGGGATTCACCAGCATGCTCTGTATGAAGTGTTGGTAATTATTTGTTTAAGAACCACATGTCTATGGAAGACCTCCCTAAAAATCAGATTATTGCTTAATTAATAGCTGCTGACCTGGCTGGATATGTTCATGGATTTGGGATACCTGACTGTCATGTCAGAGGTTGGGAGCGCAAATTCCCCATTGTGCCTTCTGGGAGAAGAGCCAAGCTGTGTAGCCTTCAGCAAACTGCACATTCCTAAAACACGATCAGAAGAAGGGTCTGGTAAACTGGTTCTCATTATTTTGTACCTGGAAAGGGTCAGCATAAATTGGACTCAATTTGAGGGCACATTGTAATAAAGATTATTAATAACTGTTGACAGCAGTAAAGGTGAATAAAAACCAGTTAAAGATTGGTCCAAGTTTCAACACATGTCATGGTATATTATAAAACATTTGAGACAGAGACAGGAAATCTTTCACTTCCTCATCCATTCAGATGGCAGGACACTGGAGAGATGAAGTAGGGCACTTCCCTCAGGGCTTCTGCCATGGCTGTCTCACCTCATCTTGCCCATCTCCCTTCTTTCAGATGGCAATAGCTGTTGTCCCTTTTCACTTCTGTCCCTTGCCTCATCATCCCCACTTGACTACATTTTTGCTTGAATCGGTGATTGGTCACCAAGAGATCCGTGTGAATAGGCCTCAGCTGTTTAGGCACAATGGTGTGCACTTATCAAACATGGGCATTAAGGGGGACTTGCTATTGGAGCTCAAGAGGCTCGATGGCGGGCATAGGACTTAGCTTTGCTAGTCCCTATGCTGTGGCAGGTAGTGCGGGAAGAACAGGTTTCGGTGAGTCCCATAGCAATCATAGGTAACGCATGGCACTTCTGATCTCCCAGCACTGCAGATCATGCAATTACAGTGCTTGAGGGGGGAAGATGCACCCAGACCAACAGTCAACAATGAGGTGGGGGCTTGAGGTCCAGGAGTGGTCAAATTTGGGCCAGCCATATTCTCGCTGTCTTCACGACCATGAGAACTTGGGGCTCAGGACTTGCCCATTATCTTGGTTAGGGGTCCGTTGAGACCCCTTTGCAGAACCTGATTCTGCACTACCGCAGGACACCCCCCCTTTTTATCAAAGGAATTAATGATTATTTGAATAAAGTGTGGCCCATGTTTATTGCACATATTTGTCTCATGTCTTTATTCTGGGGTAGCTGGGTAATGTTTTTCATCTCCTGTTACCAATGCAAAGCACTTTTATGTGGGGGAGCCTCAGTTCATAGTCGAAAATGAACCATATGTTGTGATATCAGGCAAGATTGGAAGAGTCATTCCAATATTCCTCCTCAGAGGTGGAACTGGAAACCTGCTACCTCTGAACCGTCTCTGCAGCTTTCATTTTGGAAACTGCTATAAAAAGAGGAACTTGGCACATATGTGGTCATGTTTTCTGGAACTTTTCTGCTTCTTCTGCACCACTTCTTCTCTGCACCACTCCCTGCTCTGTAATGCCCAGGCTGCAAAGACTTATTTAGGTGTTTAAAGCTAATTTCTGTTTGTGACCTTTTAGTGGCCGAATAAAGTTATCATTATCCTGTGTCTTTGGATTGTAGACAAGTTCCACATTGCTTCTTTTCTTTTTCCTTTCATATTGTTTTTCATTGTTATACTGATTTAATTTTCAGCTTAAGCAAATAATGGCTAGAATAAATGTATATGCTTCTACAGTTTCCCATTCAGTTTTTGTAAATTCACAACATTAATTCCTTTAGTAAACAAGAGGAAAGTCTACGTCTGTCAGCGAGAAACAATAGACAAGTTCTAGGTTAACATGCACTGATGCTTTATTTTAGTGATTTGAAATAAAATATCTGGATTACTGTATTAAAGAAGTTAGTAGTGACAAATGAATGGGAGTTGGCAACCCATAAATAAGATAGAGAAGTTTAAAGCTCAAGCTGCATATTTACCTGAGATTAAGCGTAATTGAACACCGTGGGATTTCCTTCTGGGTGCATATGAATCAGCTTGTAAGCCTTTTTATTGAGATGAGATTTGATCTAAATGACCTTCCAAGGATATTTTCATATTATAGACACTCTGATTGTAAAAATACTAGAATTAGTAAAAAAATATGAAATGGACTAACTCCCCAAAGGAAGCCACAGGCTTGAGTTTGCAAGAGCTGAGCAGGGCTGTTGAGGACAAGACATTTTGGAGATCTCTCATTCATGGGTTGCCATAAGTTGGAAGCAATTTGACGGCACATAACAGCAACAACAACATTACTGAGTGAACAAGTTTACCCCATTCAGAACTTGGAAAAGTTCCTTTTTCAATCTACAGTTCCAGAAGCTCCCTCCTAGCATGGCCATGGGATTCTGAGAGTTGCAGACAAAAAACATAACTCTTCTAAACTCTCAGCCTACCAGGTCCACATTGTATGAACTCCCCATAGCAATTAAATATATGAGAGTGCCCCTTGTATCTCCCCAGTTCTTCTTCTAAATAATATCTTCAATGTCTATGAAAATGCAAGCAGGGATCCCCACCTAGGAAACAGAATTGTAATTCTGAGAGTAGCAGAAAACATTGACTAAGTGTTAGGGTTAGTTAGTGGCTTAGTCTCCAAGTCTTCCTTTTGAACTTAATAATAAAGAGAAACCACACAAACCTGAACTAATATGTAGTACTAATGAAATGTTAAGATTGTAACCCACTCTGTATGTTCAACATGTAAGCATGTGTAATACATACGGTGGTGCTTCGCCATACGAATGTAATTCATTCCGCAAGTAACGTTGTCTTGCGAAATTTTTTGTCTTGCAATGCATTCCTATGGGAACCTTGCAAGACAAAAATAATTCATTCATCTTGGGAGGCATCGGTCTTGTGAAAAACATTCATTTTGTGAAGCACGGCCATAGAAGAAGCCATCTTGCGAGGCACCACAGTGACCGCAAAAACCATTCATCCTGCGGGTTTTTTGTCCCGTGAGGCGTTCGTCTTGCGAGCACCACTATATATCATAAGTAAGTATGATATATGGTAAGGAATCCATATGTCAAAAATGGTTTAAGGCTCCGGTGAGCTCTAAAAGGAACTCAAAACTTATGTAACACTTGATCCCTATGATTCATCACTCAGAGAATTGGGGTATGAGGATATGTTTCAGAACTGGCAGGTGCACATTCCATAAAATAATGAATCTTTGTGGTGATATAAATATGATCAATTGTTAACCAAGTATTTAAAATATAAATCCTTGCAGGAATTTTTGATACAGATAGCTATCTGGTTGTGGTTTATCATGAAGGAGAATAAGGTTTATGCGGATTCACATCCAAATTGTATTTTTAAGACTCACGTCTGTGGAGATGCCTCTTCAGGAAATCCCGGGGGTGCTCTGATAAAAAAAAGTCCTTAAAAATGCAGTTCCCAGTGTATTGTGTCTTAATTGAAAAGATTCCAACAAGAGACTCTGGTATGGAAATAAACTGCATGGGATAGCACAACTATGTTCAACTCCACTTTAGGACAAACTCCAGAAAAAAATACACCATGCCTTCAAAAGGAACAGAAAATAATAGAAAGGCACAGGAAGTCAGTGAACATAGCTGAACAAGATTCACATTAACCGGATAGTAGGAAATATAACAATAATCAGTGCCAAGCTGGTACTGTTACAGAAATAAAAGCTCTGCCTCAGTGAGCCTTACATGATGTTAGTAAAGCGTACAATACCTGATAGACTGGCTTTACTCTTGTCCGTCCTTTTAAACCTGAGTCCCTCTGAACCTTCTGTGGGTACCATGAAAAATATGTCAAGATGCCTTCATTGTTCTCACTGATCTTTAAAGTTCTCTTTCCTTTTTTGTTTATTGTGCAAAATCTCACAATTTTTTTTAATAAGGGAAAAAGTAAAGAGAGAGGAATGTTGTTTCCAAGATACTGTTCACTAAAACATTCTAGGAGATGCAGCCGCTGTTTCTTTTTCTCTAGCTTTTGTGAGTAACTGGTATTTAACTTGCCATCACTAATTCAACCTATCACACTTCATTCATTCTTAATGCAAATATGAGACATAAAGTTGGACATAACTGCAGAGTCAGTGTTGACAAAGGTCCATCAATTGTTATGATGTGTAACCAGTAATGGCAGGTGATTTTTCAGTCCAGAAGCAGGAACGGTAAACATGTTGAGTAAGTGGTGTTCTGTGGTCTAAAGTCAGATGAAAGTCAGCATTTATTTTTATTGCTGAGCTGTTCAGCAAACGCCTTCACAGAAGAAGGCAAAATACCTCAACTGGCCGTTATAACTTATGTTTATGTATGGACAGAAAGTACTCTTAAATAATTTGGTGCTACAGAACAGTTTGCATGTATATGCAATGACTGCTCAGCTGTGTGAGTAGATAATTGGGCTGTTTTGATAACTATCCAAAACAGGATCTGTGAGTAGGCAATGAGGAGGTACAATTAGACTGACCCAACCACACTTCAGCCAATCATTCATGGCAAACTTTAAAGCAGGGCTAGCCCTGCACATTCCCACTTGCCTTTTCATGCATTCTGACAGACTGTGTGAAAAAGGCTTTGATTATTTTGTGTCTCCTCATCTCCAAGAGGTTTCCCTTTTACTATTAAGTATATAGCTTGTGCTGATAAAGATTTCTCAGGAAAGATGGAGGACACTAAAAGGCCACTGTATCTTTGCACGGACACAAGATTTTTTTTGTCATGAGAACCACACAGATTAAACTGAACAATTCAGATAATGAACATATGATTACCTGTTTTATGAGCTAAAACAGAAACAAGAATAATCAATTGTCGCCATTCTGATAAAAGAAACACATAAAATTATCTAGTGAGTAGACTTGAAGATTATTAAAGTAAACATTCCACTTCAAATGATAATAATCTAGGAAACTCCAGTGGAAAATCTGACTTCCACTATATGTTTGGAATTACTAAATCAGAGTTTGTTGCTACTTCATTCAGCTAAATATCAAGCATATCTTTGATTTAGGGCACGGCAGTCTTCAGGCATATAATGGCTCTGTTCTTAAGTATAAGTGCAATACAGATGTTTTATATCTGTACAATTAGAGCTTGGAAACATTATCTCTGATCTACAATTCCCAGAACTTTCTAGCTAGCACAGTTGGGCAATACTGGGAGGTAAATTTTCCCCAGAAATAACTTTTCCAAGTTCTGAGTACAATTAATACTAAAGGTAACAGTACAAGCAGCCTCAGGTAGTTTAGTCTACTGCTTATCAGCAGGAAGATGCCTTACACTGATTCAGATCAATGTTTCATGTAGCTCTGTTGTCTACTTTGACTGGCATCAACTCTCCATATTTTAGCAGATGTTTTTCTTCTCATCCACATTGCAAGCTTCTGGGCTTTTTCACATGGTTGAAAATGAGATCTTTTGTGTGCAAAATATGTGGTGTACTAATGAATTATGTTCCTACCCTGAGCAGTGGTGGCAGATCCATTAGGAAATGTGGGATGCTGCCCAGTCTACAGCCATTTCACTCCTGCCTGCCTGTTTCCTAGAGACAGAAGATCAGGGCCCTACTTACATTCCCCTCTTCCTGGGTACAAGTACAAATGCTTATTTACTTGCCTGCCTGGATGAGTGTCCATGAATACCTACTTTTGCCCCAGTCTTGCCTGGTACCTCATTCCCACATATATATGCTATGCTTTCTGCCACATCAATTATATGGACCACAGGCACCACCATTCCCAAAGAGGAAGGTGAGAATGTTGATGAACACATGTGGTTGACATACATCCCACTGGAGGCTGGTGATTCCAGCTTCATGGAGATTTTAGTCTGAACTTTTCAGAAGCTAGTCAACATGCTGAAGGTAAAGGTAAAGGTTCCCCTTGACAAATTGTCCAGTCGTGTCCGACTCTAGGGGGTGGTGCTCATCCCCGTCTCCAAGCCATAGAGCCAGTGTTTGTCCATAGACAGTTTCCATGGGCATGTGGCCAGTGTGACTAGACATGGAACACAGTTACCTTTCCACCATGCTGGTACTTATTTATCTACTCACGTTTTACATGCTTTCAAACTGCTAGGTTGGCAGGAGCTGGGAAAAGTGACGGGAGCTCACTCCATTGCATGGATTCGAACTGCTGATCTTCTGACCTTGCAGCCCAGAGGCTTTCTGTGGTTTAACCCGCAGCACCACCACGTCCCTTTCAACATGCTGAACCCTATCCCTAAATTGGGGTCAGCACATTAGATAGCTCTTTCAAAGTTTGGACTAAAACCTATACTTTCCCTCCTTCCACAACCCTGGTGTCACCATCCCTCATTGATGCATCATGTGCTCACTCTCATTTAATTTCAGAACTAATTTTAATTGTTGAGGTTCATCCTAACTTTTATTGTGATTTCATCCAATTTTATCTAATGTTTCATGTCCTGTACCATTGGGATAGGGTAAGGAACAAATATGAATGCATGGTAAATGCTAATCTTAGTTAATCACATTTCCACACTTCTTTCCAAGTGACACATTTACAATGGCATGAAAGTAATATTGGTGGGAACTGATATGTACATGATATCTCCTGAGAGCTTTTCAAACCTTGTGAAATTGTAATTGAGTTCCAATAAGACTCTTTCAGGTACCAGTATGTGTAATATACTGGGTTTCAGCCTGATGGTCTTTATTTGCTTACATTTCGTCAAACAGAACAGTAAATAATCTGAAAACAGCCAAGATGCTGCGCCGTCTATTGTTTTCTCTTTTTAATCTGCAGAGGGGGAAATGTTTTTAATTAACTTCTGTACAAGAAGCATGCTGCTTCATAAAGTCAAATGGGCAAGAGGTCTTCTCGAAAAGCCACTGCCTTCATTTCTTCTTTTAGGAGTTTGTGGAAAAAAAATAATACAAAACTTCAATAATAAATTTGAGATAAATATACTGGCGAAAGCTTTACATTCCCCAGTTTTTAATATAGTTTCCTGGCATGCCTCTGAAATGCCTGACACTCCTCCAAAGCCAATACTGATTTCAAATGAAATGTTAAGGGATCTCAAAATAGCCAAAGAGACGCTGCTCTCCTGCTGGATGGACTTTAAGAGGAACAAAGCTATTACAAGGAGCAATAAACTTCCTATTATAATGCTGTGTTTATTTCCACTAGGATATTCTCAATACTAGTTCAGAGCAGTGAATGTGTCCCAAGATAGACTGTATGTCTTGCTAAACTTTTTTTAAGGAAGACCAAAAGCAGTAATAATGCCCAGCTATTAGGTTTCTCGAGATGGTTGGACAATATCATTGAAGCTACCAGCATGAATTTGACTAAGCTCCGGGAGGCAGTGGAAGACAGGAGGGCCTGGCGTGCTCTGGTCCATGGGGTCACGAAGAGTCGGATATGACTTAATGACTAAAAAACAACAATTAGGTTTCTCTTGTTGTAAATATTACTGCTGTTTAATTAATATCTGGTTGCAAATTAAATTGAAACAGACCTGCTGCTTGCAAAGGTCAATATGGAATCCACTAAACAAAAAACTAGAAACCATTCTGAAGATGCTGTTCACTGTTAGACAACAAGTCTGTTTACCACATTGTTGTCTATTCCAACAGGCGGCATCTCTGTAGGCTCTCAAGCAGAGGTCTTGTGCACCCTTTGGTCTGAGGCAGTATTTATGCTACATACCTACAGCAGTTTGATTCCATATTAGCTGAAATTATCCTTTTCAATGGAATGTTGAGATCTATGGTTTAGTGAGGTACTTACAAAATTCTGAAATTTGTAGTTTGATGAGGTTCTTTGCCAGGGAACAAACTCTATGACTGTGCAGTTATACTGTGACAATCCTCCAGTGGATAGGCAGCTGTGTAAAATGTACATGCAGATGGCTATATATCAAATTTTGATATTTTACTTACAACAAATATATAAGGTCACTATATATTTGTTGGTCACTGTGGAGATATCCTTTAACTCTCTGAAATGGTTTCAATCCAGCAGCGTAATCCAATCTGCTTTAACTACCAGTTGTTTTATTTAAAACCTTTCTATATCAAATCCTCATTGAATCTGATTCCAAAGTGGCACAATGTAGACAATAAATTACTTAAAACCTAATACATGAAATGGATGCATATGATTAGGTCTGATTTCTATCAAGTTCTCCCCCCCCCTTTTTTTAAATCCTCATGTTCTATTTGTCCCACATATGAAGAAATCTGCAAATTTTCATCAGATCCTACCAAAAATTAATCAAATGGAATTCTCACCCATCTGTATCAGCTGATGTAACAGATGCATTCTATGTGGAAAGAATCATTTAGTAGTTATCTGTCATTAATGAAATATTAAAATATGAGGTGGCAACCTTAATTTAGCACCACAATGACAGTTTACTAGACATAGTTTGAAACACAGACTTTTAAGTTGCTAGGACTCTGTGTCTTCTGCCCAGATGACCAAACCTATCCTTTCAAAAAAAAAAATCACATTCAAATGTTTTAAAACTCAGATTATTTTCATCTAGTTTATTAAAAAAGGGGAATTTTTATTTACTATTTTTAAAATTTAAACCAATCCTGCAAGCTTACTACCTAGCTGTGAGTCCTGTAAGATTTGAAAACTGCATTCAATATATTTCATCTCCTCCTAACCTAAGAATGTGGTACCTTCTTTAACTCCAACAGAAAGGTTTAAATCATGTTTGCAAGTTTTTTGAGGAAACCATGCAAATATCCTCCCCATCTAACAATCACTAAAAATGTAATTTAAGGAAAACAAATACATTTGGCAATACTTACAAGATTCCAGCACAATCAACAAGAAACTAAAAAGGTATTTACGAACCATATGGCACATACAGACCTCAGATAAGAGATGGAATAAGGCTCAATGAAGTTTCCTCAGCTTATTAATAGAAAAGGAATTAAGACAGACAATTAAAAGACTTCACTCCAAAACCAGTCATAAGGTGTTCTTCTAATGAAGGGAGGGAGGAGTGTGTGAATCAGGAGCAAATGTTTTTATGAACCAGGAGTCTTTGTTCCTGGCATTAGAACTTCTAGCAAAGCATGATTCAGTGCTGCCTGGGTGACTTGGCTGAATCAGCACTGACTCTGTAATTGGAGAGGAAGTCAATTTTAGCACACTCACTGCATATTATAAAATCACAGTTTGATCAAGTTCCTTCATGGAGAACAAAAGGCAAAATGCTGGGGAAGGAAGACAACAGTAGCAGTGGAGCGTTTGCTGCAAACTCTTAATTGTGTGATACCTATTCAGGGCGGGGGACATGTGGCAGACAGCCCACACATCACTCCTGTCAGTCATTTTAGAGCTCTAGTGCAGGAGTCTATGACGGGACAGGAGGGGCGGAGTCAGAACTGGGTGTGACAGAGAGTCAGTTAGAGAGAAGATTGTGAAGTGTTTAGACTAGATATTGGACAGTTGGTGTGTTTGAGAATATTAAAGAGTTAAAAGGAATTAGAAGTGCATAGACAGAGAATATATTGAGAACTTGATTAAAGTAAATGAATACGAACAAGCTTATAAGTAATCAAATACATGTTTATTTAATGTATGATAATAGAACATCCATGATTTTCCTTCTGTGATTTACTTACTACTCACATAAACCTTGTTATATTTGGCAGCAAGAGTGAGAGCTTCATAATTGATAGTGAGGATAATATCCTCTGGTGGCAGCGAAAAAGGGGAAAAGAACAAGTCGTTTCCAAAGGTGAACTTGTGTGAGAGGAAAAACATACAAGGGTCACTGGGGGGGTGCATCACAGATACCTATTCAGGGCGGGGGACGTGGTGGCACTGCAGATTAAACCGCAGAAGCCTCTGTACTGCAAGGTCAGAAGACCAGCAGTCATAAGATCAAATCCACACAACAGAGTGAGCTGTCATCGCTTATCTCAGCTCCTGCCAACCTAGCAGTTCGAAAACATGTAAATGCAAGTAGATAAATAGGCACCACAATGGTGGGAAGGTAACAACGTTCCGTGTCTAGTCGCGCTGGCCATGTGACCATGGAAACTGTCTCCAGACAAACAGTTGGGGACAGGCTAATAGGGAAAAGCTATCTTCTCCATAACCTACTTATAAACACACTCCTTTGGGTCGAGACTAGCTAATTTAGCTTTGCCATTGGAGTTGTATTGTTCGTGAGGAGTTGGGCCATTGAGGTTTTTTTTAATGTGAGAAACTGAAGGTCAGATGTACCATTAGAAGAGAGACTTCCTTGGGTAATAATAATGGTCAATTTTCACAGCAGGAGCTTGTTCACACCTCACATTGGCTGCAAATGAGCTTGTTTTATTTTCTGGTTGCTTATTGAGAGGTAACTACAGGTTTGTTTCCAAGCGTGATTCCTCAGCCACAAAAGTCTGTCTGAATTATGAAATACCAATGGATTTCACCTCTTCAGGAGGTGCTATTCCTACACATGAATTTGTCTTTGACTTAACTTCTCTTAACTTAAAAGTTAACTTCTCTTAACTTCTCTTAACAAGGCAGCAATCCATGAATTATACCCATTGAATCAATGGGAATCTGTCGAGTCAACTTCACCATGATTTCTGTTGCTTCAAGCAGGCCTAATCTGTAACTTGCTTTAGCACAGTAAATCACAGCCCATTTGAAACAGTGGTTGTAGTTCAGCCACAACTGGAGGGTCACACTTTCTCTATTCCTGGTCTATATTGAGTAGACATGTTACAAAAAGAATTGGCAGGTTAAAGAAATGCTGTGTGTGTGTGTGTGTGTGTGTGTGTGTGTGTGTGTGTGTGTGTGTGTGTGTGTGTGTGTGTGTGTGTGTGTGTGTGTGTGTGTGTGTGTGTGTGTGTGTGTGTGTGTGAGAGAGAGAGAGAGAGAGAGAGAGAGAGAGAGAGAGAGAGAGAGAGAGAGAGAGAGAGATGTGAATAGAACAGTAACTTCCAGAGATGGTAAGCACTTGGGGGCCTTAATGTGTAGCCAGCTGAGAATCAGATACAGCCGTATTCAGTAAATAAATCTGAGGTGAGCACTGAGGCTGATTTGCTAGCTTTGAATTAAATAATATTAGATGTGTATTTTGCAGATAAGATAGCAGAGGTATGTTTAGCATCCTTCATATAGCAACATAATGGGAAGATGTCTGAATATAAAATGTCTGTTTCTCACTCTCCCACTATTTCTGTCAGCTTTTCAAAATGCTTAGTTTATCTGATATAGATTCCCCCCCCCCGAGAGATAAAGCCATATGGAGCTTTGAGAAAGAGAGAGATTTCTCCCCCCATTCTATTTTCATACCTATTTATACTTTGTTTCTTAAAACTTTACAGTTATAATCCTGTGTATACCTATCTGAGGGTGGTAAATCCTATGTCTACCAAAAATCATCCTGACACTTAACATAATGGTACCACAAATGCTAATCTCTAGATTACGTTTGCATATATTCCAGTACCTGAATGACCCTAACTCAGGTCTCCCAAATTAAACAGAATGGCTGCTCCACTATCAAGCACAGCACCAACGGAGTGGAGCTTTCCCCCCCCCCCCATTGGATGAGGCAAGATGCAACAGCACAATGCGCCACTATTTTAAAGGCTTTCTTGCTCCTGTTGGTCAGTGCCACGCTTGGTGCGATCGCTCGTGGTGCAGCACTTTCAGTTCTGTAGTTTGGATGGAGGAAGTGCATTGGCACTCCCTCCAGGTTTGAGGGTCACATCCCGCAGGAGCCCCTGGCTTGCAACTGCTATACAATTATTAAACAAAACAAATTAAAATAAAACAAAAAAATTATAATAGCATAAGGCAAAAGGAAAGGACAAGAACAAAAGGGGCAGAGGATAGCATTGGGGGGCAGCCAGGAAATACCATTTAATTGGGCCCCCACTACCCCAAAAAACCCAGATGATGATGATCATCATCATCATCATCACCATCATCATCGCTAACAACGACGACAACAACAACAACAACAACATTATTATTATTATTATTATTATTATTATTATTATTATTATTATTATTATTATTATTATTATTATTATTATTATTATTATTATTATTATTATTATTATTATTATTATTTTATTTATTTTATTTATTCTCCCTCTTTTTAAAATTGTATTTTAATTTATTTTCTATTATTAATTCATATGACTGTGATTGTAGAATTACATTGATTTTAATTAAATCATATTGAATTGTGCTTCACAATTGATAGTGGGTAAATCTTAAAAAGGGTGCACTACTATAGAATTAACTGTTTTGGGGGGAGTGGGGACCAACCATATACTATGTGAATATATAGGTCACCTCCTACTCAGGCCTCTCAGAATGCCCACCACGCCACTAAACACTCTTGCTACCACCAACCTTTCCTTTATATTTAAAGGGTTTCTTTCAAAAATAAAACTTGGTTTATTGATTACAAAAATAAAATATGAGAATCACAGAAAGATAATCACTTTGTAAATCACTTTCTTATTTTAAATCAACCACATAGACATTCCCTCACTGACACTCAGACACGCAGGCCTCTTTCTCTCACACACCAGATCTCTCCAGATCTCACTCTCTCACTCAATCAAACTCCCCTTACACACTCTTCACCCCCCTTTTTTATACCAGCTCCTCCCCTTCAGTTCCACCCTCCGTCACACCATTGGCTGATGATTCACTGCCCAGCTGTGACGGACAGGTGAAGTCATGGCTGCCTGTTACACATGTAAATATTAAAATAGCTATAGGGTAAGGACAGAGATTGTATCTGTTTGGCTGCTCCACCCACCCACCCAAGTGGGGATAGCATATCTGTGGGGGGAGGTTTCTGGTCATTTCTGGCACTGAGTAAATTGGATAGCCGTATTTATTCATAGTGGTCATGGGGCCCAAGAAAGGCCAGGGCAAGAGTAAGGGGAAAGCAGCAAGAGACACAAAGCTACCTGTTCCCCCCAAAAAACTTTCATTGTCTGATTATGACAGTTGGCCAGTTTGGGAAGTGCTGCATGCTAGGATCCTGCTCTGGAAGAGCAGCAAGCAGGGAAAATCCAATGACCAGGGGGGGAAATTCACAACCTAGGTGGTCAGCTAGGACTCTAAAGCACACAAGAGGGCTAAACTGAAGGCTTTAGTGGATGGTTTATTACATCATTTTGCTGCTTTAGTAGGCAACATCCCTAGCACATCCAGCGTGGTGAGATTCATCAAGGCTTAGTCGTCATCCAGCAAAAGGGTCAAGGTTGTTGAGGAGTCAGGTGTGATTGAACTGAAGCGGCCAGGAACCTCAGCACCAGAAAAGGATGCACAGAGATGCAATGTGGTGACCTGCACCAGGACAGAGGATGACGGTGGTCCTGCGAGCTGAGAGTGCAACACAGTTTTGGCACAAGGTGAGCTAGCTGTTGCACTGGACACAAAAAGGATAATGGTAGTATGGTTTGGTATGGAGATCAAATGCCTAAACACTCTGGGTTTGCACAGGCAGCTGTACAGGGAATGAGTGAGCTAGTCAGTCAGGTAGATATTCTGGGGTCCATGTAATGAGTTCAGCTGAAGATCCGGAACATGAGGGATTAACTATAGCTTAGGAAAATGCTGCACGGTTAGAAGCACAGACAGCTGAATCTCGCCACCAGATTCTCCTCCTCCAGTAGCCAGGGTAAGGGCTAGTTTGGCAATGACTTATGATGCAAAGGTCAGAGGATGGCCTGAATGCTGCCTGCAGAAACATTCGGTCAGCTAGTCCTGAGTTTTGACAGAATGAAAGGCTTCCAGCAGTTCAATGACTGTTTTGCTATATAATCAGCTTCCAGATGGCTGGGAAGCTTGTGGAAGCAACAAGTCAATTCCTCTGGCTCGCATCCATGCTCCTGCTCATCTTGGAACTTGTCTTCTGGACTCTCAGTTTTGGACTCTGACTTCTATTTATTTATTTATTTATTTATTTGATTTTTACCCCGCCCCTCTAGACCATGTCTACTCGGGGCGGCTTACAAAATATGGTTTGCGTTTTGGCTCTGACATTTTGGTATCTGTTTTACATCTAGTGGAATTCTGATATTGGACTGGTTTGTTGGACTTTTGCCTGTTAAAATCCCTGGAAACGTGACAGTCCAGCACTAGTTTTTGGAGGGCCCCTTACCCCCACAGTGACAATGAGAATGGGATGGTGGCCATATCCATCTGTGCCTGATACAGGATACACCTTGTTCCACTGCAGGCTCTCCCATTCAAGGATTACTGTCTTCCATTGGGTGATCATCTAACCCCAGCCACAAAGGAAGATATTTGAAAAGATAATATGTGGACATTTTTGACCAGCTGAATCATAAGGTGGATACCAAGGTCCTAGAGAAGGAAAGGTGACAACATCATAAGTCTGAGAGAACCTGGGCAAATTGGTTGCCGGGTTTCCTTATTTATTCTAGAGTAATAGTTAAGGTGCAACTATGGAGAGTGCAATCCCTGATTCAATACCTTGACCTTATCTATAAGGCCTATGTTGATTTCCTGGGACAGATATGGCTTCTTTATGATGAATTTTTTTATGTGGGATGAGCCACACCCTGGGCTGTGGCTTCAAACAGTGACACCAGCCCATCCAGCACAAGGGGACAGATTTGATAGTGGCCATCTCATACACAAAGCAGGTCATACTAATCATCCCTGTGTAGTAGTGGGCCTGCTCTGCTGGGAATTTAATTCACAGGGCTCATGCACCAAGAAAGCATGCCATTACAGGCATGAATGCTCCATATGTGGGGGATATCACACTAGTTCAAAATTCTTCAAAGAGTGGTCTCAGAAAGGCAGTAGCAAGTAAGCAGGAGGAGGCAGGAAACCAGACGGCTCACCTGCCACTGCTAAAGGGACCCAGCCCCATTAAAGTTCAGGTTTTGGATCAATGGTTGGCCAAATATCCAAAGAGGGAAGATACTGCCTACTTATTTGACAGGTTTAAGTTCAGCTTCTGTATCCCAGTGACAGGGGAATGGAAAGCTTCATTTACAAATAATTTGAAGTCAGTAAGAGTGATGGGGGAGGTAGTTTGGGCTAAGATAGACAAAGAGATATGGCCCCTTCCAGAGTCTCCTGGTGTCCAACCTCCAGGTTGGACACCAGGGCTAGTAGCCAAAAAAGTCCCAGAAGAGTTCAGACTCATTCACCATTTATGTTATCCAGAGGGTGAATCGGTCAACAACAGCATCCCTTACAAACTGTGCACAGTGCAATATACTTCTTTCGATACTGCAGTGTGCATGGTGCATTCATGTGGTGTGGGAGCTAAGTTGGCAAAATGTGATGTTAAATCAGTTTTCCGCCTCCTCCCAGTTCATCCCAATGGTTTTGAATTATTAGGCTTTTAATTCAAAGGCACATCTTTTTAATGGACAGGGCGCTTCTGATGGATTGTTCAATTTCCTGTGTGGTGTTTGAACTTTTCAACTCCTTCTTGGAGTAGAAACTTCAGCACAGGATGGGTTTAAAGAGTTCTGCCCATTATTTAGAAGATTTTCTTTTTTGTGTGCAGTTGGCTGGATGAGTGGCATACAGAGGGATTGACAAGAGACCTGATATTTCTAGAATTTTTCCCTGTATCGGGTGCCCTTTATTTGTTTGCTTGAAAATAGGTCAACTCGGTGGTAAGATTTTGGTGTGACAGCTTAGCAGTGGTACACATCATTAACAACCTAACATCCAAATATGATTGGGTTATGAGGCTGGTGAAGGTGTTTGTCTTACACATCTTACAGTTTAACATTGTGATGCAGGCAAGGCATATTCCCAGTCTCGATAACCTTATTGCTGATACGCTGTCCTGTCAACAAATGGAGTGGTTCACAGTGTTGGCACTGGGAGCATGCAGGTGGCCCTAGGTTCTTCCACTGGATGTATGGCGGATTGGTAAAGGGAAGCTGAATGAGATATAGGGTTGGCACATGCCCCAAGTGCTCATCATGGGTATGCAGCAGTGAGCGAGGAATTTAGGTTATTCCAGGAGGCTGAAGGTTTAGAATCAGTATGGCCAGTGCCAGTGGAGCACCTGTAGCAATTTGCAGTTTATTAGTATATAAAAGGTTTAGCCTCCAATTCAATTCAGGGCAAAATGTCAGCACTGGCATTTCAGACTAAGGCATTGTCGATGCTTTGTACAGGAAATCTGCCCAGTACAGGCATTGGGAAACTATTTGGGGCATAGGGGGCAGGCAGAAGGATATTTGTTTTGTCATAGAGATGGTTACCAATTGATCAGTTATCAGTTCTGGAAGATTACTGATCAAGCATTGAGACAGGTGCGTTTGCAGGGCTGGCATTTTGGAATGCATTCATTTCACATTGGAGCAGCATCAATGGCAGTTCTGCTGGGCTACAGCCAGAGTCCATTAAGAAGCAAGGGAGATGGTCATCTAAGCATCTAGAGCGGACTATCGACTAGACAGGTGGGATATAAATAATAATAATAATAATAATAATAATAATAATAATAATAATAATAATAATAATAATAATAATAATAATAATAATAATAATAATAATAATAATAATAATAATAATAATAATAAGTACAGTCTCTATGTCTGCAATATGCTGCAGTTTTACGTCAGTTCTGGCTGTTTTTTTCTACTTACTCCCAGGTGTTGAGTGACCTATGTGGTGATGGAAGATCCCAATGGTGGGCCACAGCTTTATCTTTTGGGCAGCCAGGCACTTGGAGACTCTGCATGGCTGGAATGGAAAGGGTGGAGGGTATGCTGTGGGAGGAGTTTCATGGTGGCCTCCACTGGAGATTCGAGTTTGCTCTCAGATATATTGCTGGTTCATTTGGGTGGCAATGATCTGACTAGGTGATGTGGCAAGGCCATCATTTTAGACATGTTAAGAGATTTACAGAACTGGAAGTTCAGGTTTCCTGCTACTAGAATTGTTTGGTCCACCATGATCGCTCATTATGTTTGGAGAGCGGATTGCAACCCGCAATGTATTAAGCCTGCAAGGAGAAAAGTAAATAAGGAGGTTTGTAGAGCAAGAGCTTGGGTTCTGTAATAGGCCATCTGGATCTTTGTTTAGACAGGCTGGAGCTGTATAGAGGTTCATTTGTCAGAGCAGGGCATGCAAATATTTTTGAGAGACCTGCACAAGGGCCTGCATGCCAAGCTGCTTGGCTTGGTGGGGAAAACGGAGCATAGCTAAGCTAGAACCATTCATGAGGCAGGTAGTATGGAAAGAACAAGGATCAGTGAGTGCCCTGGGAATACATAGGAGATGATAGACCATCTGACTTCATGGTACTGTGGATTGTGAGGTTACAGTGCAGAGGGCCCTCCCTGGGCCAAGGGTCACCAATGAGAGGGGGCTTACAGGCCCAGGGGGTGGTTGCATCAGCCTCTGGCCAATGTTGTGCTGTCTGAGGGACCATGTGACAATGGGGTGTGGGACTTGCCCATATAAGGTTTGAGAGGGGGGTCCTCTGAGACCTTCGGCTTCAAATCTGATCCTGCACTACAGCAGCCCCTTAATTGGCAATAGCACTGGGTATCATTACCTGCTCAATAAAAAGTGGCATCAATTTAACCCATCACCTGTGTTTTGACTCTTCATTCTGGGGTTGGGGGGCAATGGCTGCTCTGCCAACATCATGCACAGCATCGACGGAGCAGAGCCTCTTTGACCCCAATGGGATGAGACAAGTTGCAATAGTGCACCACGTCACCCAGTGGGGTGGGTTTAGGGAGCGCAGTACTTAATGGTCCTCATTCTCCTCTTCAGCCTCTTTTTGAGGCTTTCTTCCCACCTACCTGCCCTTAGTTCAGTGTGAGTCCAACTGGTCCCCCCTTTTGGGAACCAGATAGTTTTTCACTGTTACCTAAATTGGCTGGAGGTTGCGGGGGGTGGGGGTTTGCTTACCTACACTGGTGTAGGTCTGTTGTTTTGTAAATTTTGGTTTTGTATAGGTCACACTGGCAGGTAGTGTGGAAAGAACAAGGACTGGTGAGTGTCCTGGGAGTACATGGGTGGTGATAGCTCATCTGACCTCATGGCACTGTGGATTGTGAAGTTACAGTGCCATGCTGGGGCCCTCCCTGGGTCAGGGGTCATGAACGAGAGGGGGCTTACAGGTCATGTGGTCCCTCAGGCCAGCATCATGCTATCTGAGGGACCACATGACAACAGGACATGAGACTTGCCCGTATAAGGTTGGGGAGGGGGCCCAGGGAGATCTTCAGCCTTAAACTTGATTTCCCGTTACCACAGGCTCCTGCTTGGAAATAGCAACTGACATCTTTACCTGCTCAATAAAAAGTGGTTTCCGTTTAACCCATCCCCTGTGTCTTGCCTCTTTATTCCTGTGTGGGGGACAAAGATATTTCATTATATATATTTAACTAGTGAAAAGCTTTTTAAAAGGTACTGGCCTGTTTGTTGCTATGAAGATATGGAGAGTTCTGTGCTGAGGACTTGTGCTGCTTTTTAAATCCACCTGCCAGAAGTGGTGCTGAGACCCCCTATATGTTGGCTTGAAATCTGAAGTTTCTCTTCTGTGAAAA
Organism: Pogona vitticeps; assembly: GCF_051106095.1. Lineage (NCBI taxonomy): Eukaryota > Metazoa > Chordata > Lepidosauria > Squamata > Agamidae > Pogona > Pogona vitticeps. Next base: position 284,764,268 of record NC_135783.1, read on the forward strand.
GGACGTGTGTTGCACAAAGGGAAAGCACTGTTCAGTCTTTTTTGAGCATGCTACCAAGGAAAAGAAGTACTATCATGAGTCATCTAGCAGTAAAGGAAGACAATCTGGAACATAATCAGAGACTGTGTAGGAGTTCATTCAAGAGTATTCTCTTTGTTCTTCAGATGTGACTGCTTTGCCATCCAGTGCAACTAAATCAAAGTCAATTACCATCCTCCTTCCTTGTTCACTAAGCTTGGTGTGCTCTGCGAATCTTCTCATTGGTTTTGGTGATTATAATGGCAGAATGCCAGGTTGGTCCCTATACAGACACCAATTCTCCAGATTTTAACTGTGGCTGATACAGGAGCACTTTATTTTTATTTATTTATTTATTATTTTATTTGTTCAATTTATATCCTGCCCATCTGGTATATTCTACCACTCTGGGCGACCTGCAGAATATCAAAAACAATTTAAAAAACCATAAAAACATTAGCATACAACAATAACAAATAGTGCAGGAATAAATAAATAATGAATAGCAAAGTAAAGAAATCAGTAGTTGACAGGAGGGAAGGCCTGGATGTACATCCATGTTTTCAGTTGGCATTTGAAAGTACCCAGCATTGGGGCATCACGAATTTCTGGAGGAAGGTTGTTCCAAAGGCGAGGAGCCACTGCCGAGAAGGCCTGGCTTTGTGTCTTTTCCCTCTGGGCCTCTCGGCGTCAGGCTCCTCAGCCTCACTTCCTGACTCATGCGGGTGATCTGAGTAGATCTTGGTGGGAGCAGGCACTCCGCCAAGTATTGAGGTCCTAAACCGTTTAGGGCCTTATAGGTAAGCATTAGAACTTTGAAGTCAATGCAGAAACGGATGGGCAGCCAGTGCAGAATGGCCAGAACAGGAGAAATATGTTGGTGTTTTCTCACTCCAGTAAGGAGTCTGGCCGCTGCATTCTGCACCACCTGAAGTTTCCACATCAGCCTCAAAGGTAGCCCCACGTAGAGCGCGTTACAGTGGTCTAGTCTTGAGATTACTAGATTACATTTTGTGGTTACATTTTGTGATATTGAGATTACATTTGTGGCATATTTAATAGGAATTGCTTGGCTGTACTAGGAAGTCTCAGATTTGGCCACCTGGTTGTATAGCATAACACCAGAACCAGTTAGAGAGCATTGGTGGTGGTGTGGGGGGGAAGATGTGGGAAATTTCTGCCATAATAAAGAATCCATCTCACCTACACCATCTATTTGTTCAGATTCTGGTCTGAGTGTTCATACCTTGCTTTGGAAGAGAAAAACATGTCAGATATTTTGCTGATATGATAATTGTTTCATTGTCCATCAGGATTTTTGTTTAATTTTTAATCTAAACTCAGTTATAGTAGTTCCAGGCATTGGAAACCCCAGAATGCTTACCTTGGGTGAACTCTTCATCCATAATGAAGCCGCCTTAGAATCCACAAATTTTCCTGCCTGCTACGATGACCATGAAGCTAGCTCAGAATATCATTGGCCCAACATATTCTGCAGGACATACTGGTCTGTATATACATTTTTAACTATAGACAATTCATGCACACAAAATTGTCTGTGGAAAACATGTAGTATTGAGGAAATTCTGTTCAAGTCAATGGCATTTGAGCTATAGCATTCGACAAAGTTCAATTTTAGCCTCATCCTCTTTAATGTCTCCATGAAGCCATTTGAGCGAGGTTCAAGTAGATAGTCTTCTCCACTGAAGCTCTAAATGTCTCCAGGCATGACTACCCTATAGAACAGCTTCTGCCATAGCAGGCTCTAGATATATGAAGAACACAGGACGAAGATCCTTCTTCAATTGGCTGTAATAAATGAACTCTATTCTAAATGCTTGTAAGAGAAGTTCTTATTCTGACTCTGGAATGTTCTCATAAGTGAAATGGACCTTGCACCAATGTAACATTATGTTGTCATTATTTGCCAGAGCTTTTCTAACTGAGTGTAGTTGTAGCTGATAATGAGCTGGTGTTTTATCCTTCTTTCTGATTCTATTGTAGTCCATAGTCATATTCCCTTTTCTTTATACATTACCTTGGAATCTGTTTTTGGTGAGGTAAAGACCACCAAAACCTTGGAAAAAATGATTTAAAAAACCCGAGTAAATACAACAAACTTTCGTGTTAGACTCACACCATTTGTTCTCTTCCCTATTAGTACTAGTAGTACAATAACTTGAAAAGCAGCCAACAGCTAATCCTGCTTCCACATGTTAGGGATATTTTAGTGTTGTTGTCAAATGGAGTACAGCTCTTCCATGGCCTATTCTTGTGAATTACCCCCTCCTGTCTCCCAGGTGTTGTAATCCAGGGTGCTGATAGGTAGGATCCTGAGATTCTGATTAATCTCAGTAATGGCAAACATCAAGGCCAAGGCATGCTGGTAATTTCTCAGAAATATCCTGCAATGAAAGTTAAGTGGAGATTTACAAGGTCACCTTCTTGATAATTAAAACACTGTATCAAAGTCTGCTTCTTCAGCTTCAATTAGGAGCAATATTACTATTCTTATAGGTTGTATTATGCATTTTTCTCCCATTCCTTTTTTAACACTCTAGTCAGCAATTGGACAACCACATTGAAGAGGAAATTTTTGGTTTCACTACTTTTACTTAGCATCTCTATTAGGCTGCTGGGAGATATCATTCTGACTTAGGGAGTTATATCAGGGTGATAACAGTAGAGGTGAATGCAGTAAAGATAAAATTAAGAGGATGTTAATGATTATACCTGATACACTCCCTGTTCCTTCTTTTGGAGAGGAGATCTCCAAGTACTGTACTTAAATAGTTTGGCCTGGATGGTCAGATTTGGTAGTTTCACTTTTCTGTCTTTTTGTTTTGCTTTGTTTATTGGTTTTTTGTTTGTTTGTTTGTTTGTTTGTTTAATCCTCTAGTTCTTCATGTCTCACTGATGAAAAAGATGAGCAAATTCTGGACAGCTGTAAATTAAAAAAAATAATGAGAAAAAATATTTACCACTGATACCTTTAAGATGGGAAGGGTGATGATCAGGAAAGTTTACAAGGGTCTTCTCCTCCCCATTCCTGTCCTGATACTGATGCTGTGATGTAGATCAGGCTAAAATAATGTAACTGGTCTAGAGTCACCCAGTGAATTTCATGGCTGAATGGGGATTTGGAGCCAGATCTCCTAAGTTGCCATCCAACATCTGTACCATATTGGTTGCCCCCAGAAGCTACACATTAATAAAATGCAGCATTGAAAGATTCAAAGTAAAAAGAGTGTATAATCTACATCATCCATCAATACCCTTAGTAACTAGTACATTACTGAACCCAGTTCAAGATGCTGGCTATTACACTGGCATAGCATATTCATTCCCCACATAGAGTTCCAGCTGGTGTCCATGGGAATCATTGCTTTCTAAGCTCAGAACAACTTTGTGATCCAAGCTAAGCAAGGCATGACTGATATAATTGGAAGGAATCAAAATATGGCTCTTTCAACATTTGCCCAGCACTTTTAATATTGGACTTGCCACAGCCTACTAAATTCCTCTTTTATATGGACCTTAAACTCACATATAGCTTGGGCAGATCACAGGCTACCTAGCTGTATATTTAACTGCAACAGGACTTCAACCATGATTACCAGTCACTACCCCTTAGACCAACGTCTTCTCCTGTCTCATTGTTTCCTTGACTGAGTTACTTCTCACCATACAGGCTGTAAAACCTCTTTACAGACCTTGGGACTCAGCATTTTGTAGAGTAAACCTCTGTCAGTGAGGTTTTTCTAAGTTTAATCTGAGGGCGTTAAGATCAGTAGCTTGTTGGATACAATTTAGTCCACCGGAAAATCAATACTGGAGTCAACACAGGGGAAAGTATTGAATTTCATTTTAAAAGGTGGATAAATTATACTGGGAATTCACTCACACTAAGCTATAGAGGAAACAACTCCTCTTTTTTTAGTGAAAGTAAGAACCAAGTCTGGAAAAGACAGATTTTATGACAGTTGAAGAGACACCATTGTCCACCATGTCTATAGTCACCTCTCATCTATGCTTCCCACCACTCAATCATTTCAAGCCCAAAAGGTTCCATTGTTTATTCTAAAGCTCTACAAAATGTGAGTTAAAATAGGGGTGATGACAACATTACATACAGCGATGTATCTGCCATCCACTTTTAACAGTTTGACAAAAAATCTACTGGCCTGGTTCCTTATTTCACTGTAGTGCATTGTATAATTTGCAGACTAAATTTCCACTATTTAATTGCCATCACTTATATGCAAGTCATCAGAGGAACACAAGTGGGGACATGTTAATTAGTGGCAATTCACCAGTGCTGTTTATATCATTGTACATGCTGGTGTAAACAATTGGATGAATTCTAATAATTGCCTCTTAAGGCACAGCACTCTTACAATTCCCTGGGAAAACATGGTTCTCCTCCTGTCACTGGATTGCTTCTGACATGAACAAAGAAGATGGTGGTGCTGAGAAATGCTCATATATAATGTAGTTGTAATTGTTGCATTTGTTTAAAGCTCCTTACATTTTGGTGCACGTTTTTGGACATAATTCAAGAGGAGGGTGCAATAATGTAAATGGGAATGCTGCTGGGATCTCTCTCACCCTTGCCTGCTACCTACAGTATATCCCTGCAGCTCCTTTATACACACTTCAATAGAATCAATGGTTGCAATTCTCATTGGTGTTGAGATCTGGGATGAAATTAACCACTTAATATGACTGAGATTTCATATGAGATAAACTGCACCTTTCCTGTGCAAAGTTTCTTGTGTCTTTGAAAAAACTAAAGCACAAAAACATGCATACAGTTTCTAAATGCAAACAACTAAAAGCATGGAATTGAAAAATGTATAGAAAAAACTTTAGTCAAAGGAGAACAAATCTATAAAAGAGATGTACTAGGAAGAATGCATACAAAAACATACATACAAGAGAAAAATGAGTGTGGGAAATACATGCCCATTTCTTTGTGGGAGGGATAAAATAAAGCTTCTGAATCAGATATGAACAAAAGATGAGACAAGGTTGCAAGTGAGATTCAGAAAAATGGAAGAAAATAGAGATAAAGACCTAAATTCATAGGCAAAATGAGAATCATACAGCTCTCTTTCATCTTATTATCACACAAGTGATTTTGAATTCAGATTCATGAAGAGATTTCCATAAGGAAGGGACACTTACACAGTTGTCCTTACAATGATTGTAAAGAGATGTGAAAAGCTCTTAGGATTGTGAGCTTGAGAGCTTTTCATATTCCTACTATGCTGAATACTGTAGCTGAGTATATATCACATATGGAGCTGCCATAGAAATAGTTGTGTTGTTCTATGATGAACTTGTATATGGCCTTATTCTCATCATCAGTATTATTTAAGTGAAAAGGACAGAACTTAGAAGTACAGCACATGTTCTACATGGAGCAGGTCTTACCTTCAGTTCCTGACACTTCTGGTCAAAGCTGCATCCTACAACCCTGAAGAGTTGTAGGTGGCAATAGTTAGCTGGATGAACCAAGGGCCTGGCTTGATATAGCTCTTAAAAATTCAGATTTCTATGTATTCAGCAATGTATGATGCTAAATGGCCAGCACATGGAACGTTTAGAAAGATGGTCAAGGAAGAGTGTCCCTCTCAGCTGTCTCATAAAAGTATAAACATACGCACAGAGCATCTCTCATTCCCTGCTTCCTGTGTGTGAAGACTTCTCCAGATTTCTGCTACTTCTGCACAAGGATATTTTTCAGTTTATCCCCGCATGCCCCTGAGTTTGGGTGAAGGGTGGGGGAACTATAAGAAGTTTCAGCCCAGCATTAGTTTTAACCATCTTAATCTGAGCTCATTGGCACTGACTGAGTAAAAGAAATACACCCTCTGCTGCAAACATATCATATTATGTTTCAGCTTATCCTGGCTGGAGAGGCCTAATGTACCTTGAAATAAGTTTTGTTATGATGAAGTAGCAAACTGCAGTGGGAATGTTCCTGGAGGCCAAGGAAGTATATAGGGTTCAGTACATCATGAAGGATGAAATTTAAAATAAAGGCATAAATCTCAAAGGATTTTAAATATTGCTCCTGCTGCTGAAATGGAAAGGATTTGCTTTTAATTTGTTTGCACTTTTCCCCATGATAAGCTCTACCTCTCCATTCCTAACAACCAGCCATGAATCGGCTAATTTCCAGTGACATTTCCAAACAGGACTACATGTAATCAGCTTTGGTCTCTTTATCACAGATTCCACTCTTGATTTAGGCTCCTAAACTAATTTCCTGGCATATATGATTGGAACAGATTGTCCTCTTTTCTTTAAAAACCAGGACACTGATCCTCCACTATTCTGAAGTATGGAGGAAGGGAGAGACTGTGAGTCTAACATTTTAGCAAAGGAATAATCCTTTACTAAAACCTCTGCTTCCACATCCTCTGTCTCTCAGCAAAAAGAGAGAGAAAAGCTTAGATACACAGAAGAAATTAAGAAACACCCCTCTCTGTAAAGGAGATTGGTTTAAGCCTATGACTGGGTGAAATCTAAAGGATGCTGTTAGTATCTGATATGACACTACTAGTTGCATCATTATTTATTTTAAATTTTATAGTATGGTGTTAGCCTATATGAAAGAGAGAAGAAATATGCTTTCTATGCCTACAAGTGTTTGTGTATTTGTGCATGTATAGGTTTGTGTGTGTGCATGTATGTTTACCTTCACAACTTTTAACTCATGAAAAGGCTGGTGCAGACGTACTCCTCAATCTGACAAAGTGAAGAAAAGAGGCAATTGTCTGAGATGCAAATTTAGTCCTTGTCGTACAAGTGGAAATCTGAGTATGTGAATGGAAAATGCTTCTCATACAGAAAAACCTCATTCCAAGTACTGCCTATTCTAGATGGTGTATTTGGGATATATCATTTCCTTGAAAACAGTAGAAAATTCTTTTTTTGTAAATGTGAAAGTAAATTTAGTAAAACTGATTTCCTTTCCTAGGCTTGGTAGTAGGTTTAGTCTCAACATATATATTGAGCTTTGATATATATGAATCATGTTAAAACGACTAGTGTATAGACTTGAATACATTGAGAATTTTCAATCTGCTTTCATGGCCAACAGTGATTATAGTAATAGATCTCTGCATTCACAATGTGACACCAAGCAAGAGAAAACCCCTGAAGCGCTATTATTTTTTTTATATGTTAACCACTTAAGACCCAAACATAAAGCAATTATCAGCTCTGTTTATTGACAAATGTGAATGGCAGGGAGCCCAATAGGGTATTCAGGGTGACCTTTGCTATGTAAAGCTTGGCATCCTTTTAATTGCTGGCAAAATGGGCACAATATTGTGCAGCAATATCAGGCTATTTCCTGCTGTTTTGAATCACGGATACAGAAGCATAATACCCCACATTCATTTTTTTAAAAAATCACAGTTTTTTTCCCTCAAGAATTGGGTTTTCTAACTTTTAAAAACAGAAATATAAATATTCGTACAATACACACAAATCTCAACAGAAACTTCCCTCATAGAAACTTATCCAGTGCTAGAGGATTCCAGAAGATGAACACATTATCTGTATTATGGTTGTTGGGAGAGGACAGAAGCAAGAAAAGCTGGAATGTGGCTGCATTATCTTTGTGCCAAAATATTTTGAAGGGCTGTTTTTTGAACTTAATGAAATGGTGAAGCTAAAGTGTAAATAAGTGCAACATATACAATAGCAAAACAAACAATCTTTAACCTCTCAGGTAAACTAATGTTGCCATGCTCACTCTGCAGAATGCTGACTAGAAAGCTATATTCCAATTTTTAAATCAATTCCTTGGGGTTGGCAACCCGAGGAAGAAAAGCTATATTGGAATAAAAGCTCTATGAACATGTTATATGCATGTCTCCCAAAAGTATATCCCCCACATTTTGAAATGAAAAAAGGGATACCTGGGAGTTAGCAAAGATTGTCACTAGAAACCAAAGCCACAATATTTCATACAATGTGAAAGAAAGTCAGCGAAGAAACTAAAGAAACACAGATACAATGATCAACTCATTTCAAATGCCTTAAGTATACCACAGACAGCCAAAAAGGGAGAAAAGTGGGTGTTCACTCAAGTCAAGCCTGAACTTTCACTAGAGCCAAAATAAGTAAACTGAGGCTATCCTACGTTGGCATATAAAGAGAACAGAGAACTGACCAGAAAATACAAGACTGCTGGAAAAAAGGGGTGTGGGAGAACAGTATTAGTTAGTTAGTCTCATTTATAATCTGTCTTTCTCTCCACAAGAAGACTCAAGGTGGAAAAGAGGATGGATTGACTCTACAAAGGGTAGTTGTTCTTTGTTCAGTTTGCAAGACCTGAGCAAAACTTACTGGAAGAGGCAATATTGCTAGGAAGCAGGGGCAATAGGAGGAGAGAACAACCTAACACAAGATGCTGTTGGCTTCCAAGAGCTGAGCAAAGCTGCTAATGATAGGACATCTGAGAGGTCATTAACCCATATAGTTACAGTACCACTAGAGATGGGGACAAATAAAAAACAAATTGCAATATTTTTGTTAAAAAATCACTGATTCATTTAATATTTGTCCCTTTGTATTAATCTATCCCTGAGGACAAACTGCCATTTTGGCCATTTGTCCCCATCTCTAGTTAGCCTTCATCAGAAGTGATTTGATGGCATATAACATCTTTGGAGGTTTTTTCTTCTTCTTAATTAATGGACAAGGTGAGTGGAATGGCTGAAACTATGACTATAACATCAAAGCTCTGCTAACACCCCATAACACCACCTCCAGCCACAGGGGAAAAAACATCAGTAATTTCACAGCTTAAATGAGTGAGGTTCTGAAGATTTGTTCTGTGTTCTTTTTAAAATACAGTGGTGCCTCGCATATCCCTCGCTATGTGAAAACATCGCTGTACGGAAGGACTGTCGCTCCATTGCTTCATGTAGAACAAACCTGGTTTTTGGACTCCTCAAAGAAAAACTGTCTTTTGATTGTTTCTGTGACATTTTATTGCCCTTCAAACATATTTATTTATTTATTTATTTATTTATTTATTTATTTATTTATTTATTTATTTATTTATTTATTTATTTATTTATTTATTTATTTATTATACTGCCCATCTGGCTGCCAAGGCCATTCTGGGTGGTTAACAAAACAGGATAAAACATAAAATAAAAAGGATAATCAACAACAACTAAAGAAAATATAAAAGTTACTAAATAAGTTACACTAAGAAACCACATAATAAAAGCTTAATAAAGTAAAATAAAAGCATTGCGGTGTGTTGGACGGTAGTTATTAAAAGGACTATTCTATCAGGATGTTTTAATATCCAGGAAGGCCTGTCTGAATAACTGCGTTTCCCAATGAAGAAGCCATGTGAATTTCAGGCAGGAGACTGTTCCCTCGTTGCAGGGTGACCACTGAGAAGGCCCGATTTCTGGTCATCATTTTTTTGAGCCTCTCTCAGGGTCAGAACTCTCAACCACCCAGCCTGGGAAGATCTTACAGGATGGATAGATCTGGTCAGAAGGAAGTCACTTGGCATGGTCTGGTCTTTCCAATTTATTTGATCTGTTTTACATCTGGGGACATTTAAAGATAGAGTTACTAAATGTTTAGAGAGAATGCATGGATAAGTCACTGACGTGTGTTCCACCTTACTCCTGTAGGACACAGAAACTGTATTTTTGATTATCAGGCTTTGATTGTAATAGCAATATTCTTGCTTCTAGTTAGTGGTTGTGATCGTCTTTAAAAAGCTGGCTAGAATTGCTAGTAATGGGTCAATCTGTCTCTGTAGTATGTTCTAGCTCTTATGTTCCCAATCAAATATCTACTATATTGTACAGTAAAAAAAAGCTTAAAAGTCATCCTGATTGCTGCATGTCACTGTACTAAGGCAGGCCATTATTAGCTCTCTTACCCAGTATCTTCTTTCATATATACAAAAGAAAGGAAGCAAATACTACAGCTACCTTATTCATTCATTTGTTCGTTCGTTCGTTCGTTCGTTCATTCATTCATTCATTCATTCATTCATTCATTCATTCATTCATTCATTCATTCATTCATTCAATTTGTATACTGTCCCATTAAGGCAAAAGCACTACTCTGGGTGGTTTACAATTAACTAAAACAATAAAGGTAAATGAAAACAACAAAATAAGAACCAACACATCAAGTGGCATAAATATAAAATGAAATACAGCACAGGCATATAACCATATAGAGCAGCTGGGAATTATCTTCTAAAGGAGGGGAGTGAGGGGGACAAGTGCAATGCCACCAGGAGTTGATTCCATAGTGTTAGAGCCACTGCAAAGAAGGCCCTACTTCTAAGTAGAAGATTTTTTAGCATCTGAGTGGCTACCCAAAGGATTATGGCCTAGGAGGACCTAGTATGTTAGATGGATGAACTTAGGTAAGTTCCTACTCTGACAGGTAACGTGGTCCCAAACTATGAAGGGCTTTATTAGTGATAATCAAAACCTTGAATCTGATCCAGGAGACAATAGGTAATCAGTGCAGGCAAGCCAAGAGTGGAGGAACGTGGTCAAACTGTGCACACCAGTCACTCATCTGGCTGCCACTTTCTGGACTCATTGCCATCTCCAGGTCAGAATCTCTAGATCTTTTTTATACTAAATGAGAAAGTAACCATCCAGGTTATCTGGAGTGGAAATTCAGTGCGCAAGCAGGAGGTGTTTGATCTTTCTCTCCGGAACTATGACTACTTTGGAAATTCAGCCCTTTCCTATGTAGAAATTAAAAGTTGTTAAAAAGCTTCCATCAATGAGAGATGTTTTACTATCTCTTACTGTAGTCTCTGCTTATTTTTTGTTCATATGACATTTTAATAAACAGTGACGAAACTGAGACTTGCAAATATCTTATCACACCTTTTATTTCCTTTAAGAGCAATTTGAATATATGAGCCATAACATGCAACAGAAAATTCATAGGACTCAAACATAAACACGTTTAAAATTAATTTACTGCAAATCCAGCATGCTGGAACAGCAAGACAGTTTCAGTAGGTTACTCAAAAATATGTTTCCTTATAACATCTGGCTTGTTAAATAAAAATAACCATCTGTTGGTTAGCAATTACATTTAATATTGCACACAATATGGCAAACCTTATAAACAAATACTTCGACAGAGAAATGATACTTCAACAGTACATCCACTCTGTTTTTTATGAGCTGACTATTGTGTAGGTGCATTGCGCTTTTCAGTCCAACCTCTGTCTTAGAAACTTTTTTTCACACATATTACTAGGTGCTTGCTCACATGCCACAGCATGCTTTCCCCCCCCCCCCTTTGTTTTTAAAATTATTTAGATACTGCTAAGGGTCCCCAGTGTGGGGTTGTGAATAGAGTGATGAACTAGGACTCTGGAGAACAGGGTTAAAATCCCCACTTGGCAATGGAAACCCACTGGGAGTGTGGGACTGGTAAAACCTCTCCTTAAATGTCTCACTTACCTTGAAAAACCTATTAGGGTCACTACAAGTTGGTTCTGACTTGACACCATGTTACAACAAAAGAGACAATTAAACCTAGAGACAATTAAACCTGTCAGAAAATGAACTTGGTTTTCCACATATTATGATGTTTACACGGATTCCCAAAGGTCCAAGAATTGAAATCATTTTCATTTCAAAAAAGCTGTGTTTTTCAAAAGTTTAAACTGAAGATGTCTGTGAAGATTCTCAGGCATCCAGGTGAGGCTATCTGGAAGCTGAGTCATGACAACTGGACTTCTTTCTTGTTATGTTGACATTTTTCACTACTCATCCAAATAGCTTCTACAGTCTGAGGAGAATTGGTAAGAGACCCCTGGTATATTTTCCACATTGGTTTAAACTGAAGACTTGTCTTCAAAGGCACTAAAGATCACGTGATAGTTTGCTTCTTACTTTCTTTTTAAAAGGAGCACACTTGCCTTTTCTTTGTTTTGTAAAGACTCACAAGCAGAAATCCTGTTGCTTAGTGTTGTAAGTCCCACCTAGAGTATAGACCCATTCAATCAGTGGGTATTTGCTGAGTCATCTCTTCCCTAAATTCCATTGACTCAATGAGCCTTCCATAGTTGTGATTTACTAAGTTCAGCAACAGCATTTCAACCAAAGCAGGCAGGGGAAAAAATCCATGCTTGTTCTGTTGCCACAGATGCAAGTTGGTTGTTCTTTTAGGTTATAAGTAAAGCAGAAAGAGGCATTTGCCATTTTCCTACAACTGCCTAGAACACAGCTATTCCCAAGTAGTTACACTTCTAGTAGTTGCCAAGCAACAATTAAGGCCTACTTGCTTCTTTATATTAATAGAGCACAGAAACCAGCTTGTGTCATTTCTTGCTTCAGTTGGCCATATGTACAAAGGCAACATACCCCCTTCAAAAACGGGGGGGGGAGAGAAAAAAGTTATTGAGGCAAGATGAAAAGAGCAGATCTCAAAGGAAATCAACATAAAACAAATACATCTTTTATTTTTCCAGATACTTGCTGCACCAGTTTTTCCTTGCCTTGGTTCCTTTTTACTCTGCTTCTTTTTCCATAAGCCAACACCTCTTGACAGTTCCACAGGCCTACCTCAAGGGCTGAATCACTGCCATTTCTAGGTCCATCCTTCAGAAATAGAGATAGAATAGAGCTGTACTGCTGAATATTTCTAGGGCCTGTTTAGACATTCTAAAATGGTCTTCATGGCATGCTAACATGATGACCATGGCGTGGGCACAATCCATGGATGGAGGGACCGTTTTCGAGGCTCCGTTTCTAAAATCTATTTCTTTATTATTTGATTTATTGAATGTATATAGCATCTCATTATATACACGGGGTTTTTTTACACAATAACCCTGAATGAATGAATGAATATTTAAAAAAATAAGAAACTGCAGTGATAGAAAAGAAATAGTTATAATCATAAATTGAATATCCTACAAAAATTCAGAATTAATATTAAAAAATTATTCTTGATAGCATCCCTGAGAGTCACTTATTAAGGGCAGGTTTAAATAATTCTGTTTTTATCACCTTCCTAAATATGAGGAGAGAAGGAGTTTGGCTTATTTTTATCAACATTTTATTCCACACTTGGCTTGACAGCAAAAGACTACTTAGAGTTATGATCACAAAACTTAAGCAGAACACATTGTTTTAAAAGGGCTTAAAACTATAATTTCAGATTAGGAATATCATTGAAAATTCTTCAAAGGTACCATGAACAATTCCAGGTGTAGGAGTATGGTCACTCTAGTGAAAATGCCAGAATTAATAGATTATGAAGCAAGAAAATATATAAATTAGTTTATTCCTTTATGATGTTCAAATCTGGCAGAGAAGTAATTCAATGCAGGGGCACATAGCTTTTCCAGATCCACAGACCACTTATCTATTTCCTGAGGACAAGATACATTGTACAATGCCACAGTGGCTGAGTTTGTTACCAATATTCAGTGACATGTCAAGACATTGGGCAAATTTGCTTTAAATGTACCTTTTTTCATTCATACAGAATGATCTCTGCCCAGTAGCCCTCTAGAAATAAATAAACAAAGCTCTAGCACTTTCAAGGAAAAGTGAACCCTTTTTAAATATATCCTTAATATCAATGGAATAGGTGGCATATATTGCAGGACAACCTTCAATATCCCTAGGTGGCACAAATGTGGGCATGGAGGCTCAATCTGCTTTCATTCCTCAATGTTTACCTTAATCACATAAAGAATTAGAAAATGTCCCTGCTCTGTTCCTTACTGTGTCTGTAGACCTCCCTGGCTACATGTCACTCTTCCCTAGAATTCTAGTTTGCCTACTTTGTTTACAATTAATGCTGGAATTGGTTGATACACAGTTGCCTTTAGTTTTCCCTCAATTTATTCACATCTTCCTTTACTCTCTGTATTGTCCATTACTATATAAGAACACAAAGGTAAAAACACTTTAGCATTTGTTTATTGGAACCACTTCTATATTTAGTAAAATGATACAAATGGATACCCAGGAGGGTCAGAGATAGAGATAGAGAGTTAAAACAGTGATTTGAATGAACCAAACCTTGTTTAATAAATGTGATTCCTTCCTGTTAGTTATACCGCAGTTTCCAACTGAATATTAACCCCACCCTGTTCAATAAACTGATTGTGTTTGGCAGCATAAGTGTCCAGTACTTAATTGATGTTAAAGAAATAACATCTGGTGGCAGTGTGAAGAGGAGGAAGGAGTGTGAGCCTTTGTGAGGAAGAAATAAAACAGGGGCCACAAGGGCGAGTGCCACAGCGTCACAAGTTACTTGGCTATTATAAAAAGGGGTCACAACTCAAAAAAGGTTGGGAACTAATGCACTAGGTTGTAGTTGTTTCTATAAAAGCTATTTCTGTCAACTTGCAAACAAGCCTACATTCTAAAAGTATAAACAGCTGATTTCTATAAGAATAATTCAAAGCATCCCAGAACAACCAGATCTTTTACATTTCTTTTTTGAAGAATCAGGGAAAGAACTATGTATGTGCACATCCGGAGGTGGAGCATTGTATAAAAATGGGTTTACCGTAAACCCAACCTTTCACAGCTCTTGACTTAACAAGAAATATAAGCCAGGCCCCTCTGGCCAGTTTTAGGTTCTAAGCAAATTTGTTTGGATTTAGGTTGCCCTTTAGGGGAGCCATTCTCAACCTTTTATTTATTTATTTATGTAGCCATTGCCCTTTTAATAGCTCTTATCAGGTCTTTCAGAGCTTGATTTCCACTGTACTAGTTGCTATCCACTGAACTTGTTCCAGTTTGTCAGCATTCTCCTTAAAGTGCAGTGTCTAGAACTGCACACAGTATTCAAGATGAGAAGAACTAGTACTTAAGAGAATTTGGACACTATACATCTGTTAATGCAGCATGAAATAGTCTTTGCCTTTTTTTGCAGCTGCATCACACTGCTGTCATATTCAGCTTACGATCTACAACAATTCCAAGGCTGTTGTGGGTTTTTCGGGCTCTTTGGCCGTGTTCTGAAGGTTGTTCTTCCTAACATTTCGCCATTCTCTGTGGCCAGCATCTTCAGAGGACAGCAGCACAAAGAGCCCGAAAAACCCACAACAGCCATTAGATCCCGGCCGTGAAAGCCTTCGCGAATGCAATTCCAAGGCTGTTTAGCCTTGAGAAAAGAAGACGGGGGGAGGGAGGAGAGATGGTAGAACTCTTCAGATACTTGAAAGATTGTAATACAGAGGAGGGACAGGATCTTTTCTCAATCACTCTTGAGTACAGGACATCTAATAATGGACTCAAGTTATAGGAAGCCAGATTTGGGTTGAATATCAGGGAAAAGTCCTGTTACAGCTTTGTGAGAATAGAACCTTGGGAGGCTGTGAGTGCTGGATCACTAGAGGCTTTGAAGAGAAGGTTAGGGTGCAATTACACTGCTGATTTGTATCAATTTCAGCTCTGATGCAGTTTAAATTGATTTATAGTCAAAAATATTTTGCATTACTGTGAGGATTCACTTTGAAAATTATTACTATAAGGAAACTGCATGTGAGGTTTTAAATTATTTTGTCAACCAGCATGTTTGCAGACCATTTTTAAATGCTGTGTAGCTTCCCCCCCCCCCCCCCAGTTTTCAGGTAACCTTTGGAATGCCTGCATTTCTTTCTTTTTTTAAAAAAATAAGTGGCATATTAATACAGTGAGGAGTGCTAAAGTTTAAAATAATAAAATTTATTTCAGATAGATGGCAGTGTCTCTGCTCTCCAAAACCCATGACCAGCCATAAGGGCATTATTTAATACCACAGTATTTTGAGACATGCTTCATGCAATGACTCATGAGTCAAAATAATAAAATACTGTATTTACCTCCTTATTAGGGCATCTTCCTTAGTGAAGTAAAAAAAAAACTTGATGCTTCAGTTTCATCTTGAAACAGGTTTTAGGTTCCACAACATGTTACCATGATTGTAAACTACATCTAATTTATTCCAGTGCTAAGGAATATCTGAATTTACTCACCATCCATGATAAGATTACAAAATAGTAGGTCCTGACTACAAGACCAATGCTGAAGCATGAATGAAGAAACATCAAAGCGTTTGGCTGTCTTCCTCCTTAGCTAAATTTGCTTTAAGCTTGCCGAATTCTTAATGCAACTTCTGGCGCTCATATATTTACTTCCCATTTTTGCCTCCTTCTTGTCCTCCTCTGTCTTGTACTCGCCTTTCAATCACTTCAGCTCTGATTTTCACATGCCATAAAGGGTGATAATCCATACTTTAAGATTCAGAGACATTATAATTGACTCCTTCTCCCTTTCGGTTGCTCCTTGACAAGCTTCCTTGTCACTTTCATGTTTAGAACCCTTCTCTCTTTTTGTCCCCTATTTTAATCATTCCTTAATAAAGACAGCGCTAGGGGGAAGTACTCATCTCTCATGCTGAGCCAACAGGATAGCTTTTAATTGGCTTTCATGAAAAGTTTCCTGGGCGTTTGAAGTGACAGTAAAAAGGGGAGAAAACTAATAAACCCCTCAAGGAAACGTGGGATTGTTCTGCTTCCTCTTCTTATCTGTCCCCACAAAAGAGTCTGTTTTACTTCTGGCCATTTTATCAATAGCCTGAATAAAAATTTGCTATATTGAAGGCTTTTCCCTTTTCTGCAATGGTAGTTTAATCTCCTAATGTTGACTATTCAGTTCTAGAAAATAGAATAATTCCATCCCCCAAATGAACAAGATCCCTGTCCAAAGCCAAAATGCAAGGGCAAAAACACCTTTATTGGGTTAAAACCTATTATGAACAAGCCAGCTGCTCAGTCCTGCAATGTCTGTCTCTTCATTGGGTTAGGTATAGAAAAGCTGGAAAAGAGAAGGAGAAAAGTCCAGAGATAATCTTGGCTAGTGGTCCAGGCTTTGGAAACTTTACTTAAACCTAGACTCTTATGTTTCTATACAGGGCAACAGAGGTTCACTGAATGAGTAGCATGCCTTTGGTTTCAAGAAATGGAGAAAGGCAATCAACTCTACATCTACATACACTGGGGTAAGAAAATGTCAACATATTTCCCTCACTCTGGCTGCCTTGCATTGGCTGCCTGTTCATTTCCACATTGATTTCAAAGTGTTAATGATGATATATAAAGCCCTAAATGGTTGAGGACTTCGATATCTAGCAGAATGCCTTCTCCAACATTAGTAGGCATCCTTCAGTCTCGAGAGACTATGGTATCGTGCTCTATATGGAGGACTTGGAACAGCGTCTAGTGTGGCTGAGAAGGCCAATTCGAGAGTGACAGTCTCTTCCACACTGAAGACAAATCCAATCTGTCCCCTGTCCAGCTCCCTGGTTTTGCTGCTTTTGTGACTTCTTCTTTGCCTCGGCCTGCTGGACAAGGGACTCTTCAAATTGGGAGAGGCCATGATGCAACGCCTGCCTCCAGGCTGAACGATCAGATGTCAGAGTTTCCCATCTGTTGAGGTCTATTCCTAAGGCCTTCAGATCCCGCTTGCAGATGTCCTTGTATTGCAGCTGTGGTCTCCCTCTGGGCCGATTTCCCTGCACTAATTCTCCATACAGGAGATCCTTTGGAATCTGACCATCAGCCATTCTCACGACATGCCCAAGCCAACGTAGATGTCATTGTTTCAGTAATGTATGCATGCTGAAAATTCCAGCTCATTCTAGGACTACTCTGTTTGGAACTTTGTCCTGCCAGGTGATACCAAAAATCTGTCGGAGGCAACGCATATGGAAGGTGTTCAGCTTCCTCTCCTGCCGTGCACAAAGGGTCCAGGACTCCATGCAGTACAGGAGTGTGCTCAGGACACAGGCTCTATACAACTGGATCTTGGTATATGTCATCAGCTTCTTATTGAGCCATACTCTCTTTGTGAGTCTAGAGAACATGGTAGCTGCTTTCCCAATGTGTTTATCCAGCTCGACATCTAGAGAGAGTGTGTCAGAGATCATTGAGCCAAGGTACACAAAGTCATGAACAACCTCCAATTCTTGCGTGGAGATGGTAATAGAGGGAGGTGAATCCACGCCCTGGTCCATGACTTGTGTTTTCTTCAGGCTGATTGTTAGTCCAAAGTCTTGGCAGGCCTTGCTGAAAGGATTCATGAGTTGTTGGAGGTCTTCAGGAGACTGGGCAACAATTGTTGCATCATCTGCGAAGAGGAAGTCCCAGATGCATTTCATTTGGACTTGGTCTTTGCTCTCAATCTAGAGAGATTAAAGAGCTTTCCGTCTGCAATATAGATCTACCCGAATCACTCATTCTAGCCAAAATGGGCAGCTGAGGGGCCTAACATGGAGGGAGGCCCAGAGAGAAAGAATTGGCCTTCTTGGTAGTAGCCCCTCGCCTCTGGAACAGTCTGTCCACAGAGATCTGTTTGGATCCCTCGCTGGATGTTTTTAAGATCAAACTTAAGACCTGGCTCTTTAGGCAGGCTTTCCCTCCTGTCATCATCTGATTATTTTTCCCATCTTGAACTATATTATTACTGTTTTTTTATTTTATTATATTGTTTTTATTTTATCTATTAATGTTAGCTGCCCAGAGTAGGCTTCGGTCTAGATGGGTGGGGTATAAATATATAAATAAATAAATAAATAAATAAATAAATAAATAAATAAATAAACGATAGATAGATAGATAGATAGATAGATAGATAGATAGATAGATAGATAGATAGATAGATAGATAGATAGATGCATGCATGCATGCATGCATGCATGCATGCATGCATGCATGCATGCATACATACATACATACATACATACATACATACATACATACATACATACATACATACATACATACATACATACATACATACATACATACATACATACATACATACATACATACAGCTTCTGTTGGAACTCTCTCCCAGGCATCCTTGCAAGTCTCAGGAAAGCTCATGATTCCCAAAGCTCGGGTGGGGGTGACTTTTCTCACCACTTATTGGAGAAATGGCTGAGAAGTGAATAGAAATACAGGGGCTATTCTACCTCCTGTTGCTTTGGGGCATGCATTCCCATTATTTATTTATTTATTTATTTATTTATTTATTTATTTATTTATTTATTTATTTATTTATTTATTTATTTATTTATATGCCTTTCTCCCTGAAAGGACCCAAGGCAGCTTACATCACTAAAATAATATTTAAAAGCTAAAAATGGTAAGTGTATAAATATTTAAAATAATTAAAGAAGTATGTTATTAAGTATTATATTAAAATGGGAACTAAGATTGATATTAAAACACATTTAAAACAACAGAGTACAACCAGCACAATCTGCTTTCAGGGGTTCCCACCTATTTATGGGGTGAAAATCCCTTAGGTATGAAAGTAACTTCCTGGCCCATGACTTGTGTTTTCTTCCAGATGATTGTTAATCCAAAGTCTTGGCAGGCCTTGCTAAAGTGATTTATGAGTTGTTGGTGGTCTTCAGCAGAGTGGACAACAACAGCTGCCTCATCAGCGAAGAGGAAGTCCCGCATGCATTTCAGCTGCACTTTGGTCTTTGCTCTCAATCTAGAGAGATAGAGAATTTTCCAACTGATCTAGTCCAAAGGTAGACACCTTCTGTTGCAGTTCCAGAGGCGTCCTTCAGCATGACAGCAAAAAAGATCCCAAACTGGGTTGGCGCAAGGACACAGCCCTGTTTCACTCCACTTCATCCGTGGGATCTCATGTTGAGCCATCAAAAACTACAGTGCCCTTCATTTCCTCATGAAAGGACCTGATGAAGTTAAGGAGTCAATGTGGACATCCAATCTTGGGAAGTATTTTCAAAAGGCCATCCCTGCTAACCAAATCAAAGTCCTTTGTGAGATCTTTGAAGGCCACAAAGAATGGCTGTTGTTGTTCCCTGAATTTCTCCTGCAACTGTCTGAGGGAGAATACCATGTCAGTGGTGGATCTATTAGCTTGAAATCCACACTGTGATTCTGGATAGATTCTGTCTGCAAGCACCTGGAGTTTCTTCAGCATAACACAGGCAAGCAGCTTCCCTACAGTGCTGAGAAGAGAGATGCCACGGAGTAGTCAAGGAAAAAAATGTATTATTTTGGTTTTGTTCTTCCATTTTCTCTATAATCAGATGTTTCTTCATCCATAAGGAAATGGTAAGTCTCTCATGAACCTGACAATGAAGCTGATCACCTATCAGTGGTGCTGTTGTACCTTCTAGGATATTCCCGTATGGTGCAGGAGAAGAAAAAGCTTTCCTGTTTTTATTCATGCAGTGAGTAGGATAATGGGATCCCACTCCTCCCCGATTCCATCTTGCCCAGCAGATACTGTGACTAGTCTGGTAGGAGGATGAAACAGCAGCTAATAGAATAGCTGCAAAGAGAACAACAAAAGAGTCAGAGTGACACAGTTTTGTACAAACTAATTAGGTGATCCCAGCCCTTCTTACATTTTCTGCCTCATGGCAATTGCACATTTTGCAATTTAATAGGCTCTCTTGCTCTCTCTTTCTCTTCCTTCCTGCCCTGCTATCTCTCAAGAAAGCAAGCATCCTGAGATTGTCTCTCAAAAAGTATGAGTTGAAACTCCCTCCACATCTGTCTGTTTGGTTTTTAATGTGTTTTAAATATTTCCTTATCCATTTAAAATATTTATACTCCATTTCTCCATATGTTCCAGGCAGCATATAACATTTAAAGCTATTTAAAACACTTTAATATATATGCTGTAAAAATTGTATCAAATTATTGGATGCCCATCAGCTAAGAAATAGCTAATGAACATCTAGTCAAGTCTCATTTCTTGTCCCCAGGAAATGCACCTGAATTAACTTGACTGTATAAATTTAAAGCAAGGTCAGGTTTGTGGGTATTTGGATGGGACACTGCCAGGTAATACCAGAGCTCTCCAGTTTGGACTAGGAAGGAAGCTTGGTGGATACCCTGGAGACCTGTTGCCAGTGCTAGGTCAGATGGACCAATGGTCTGCCTAAATAAATGATGGCTCCCTGGTGAAATTTCCACTTCTTCTTTTGCCAGATGTTTGCTTATAGGGACATATAAAGTGCTTAACTTTGCTTGGCTCATCATGCCTGTAAGTTATGAAACATAACACATCAACATATACCTATCTCTCTACTATTGAAATCCTCAGGCTCATAAACTGTCTGCTTTTTCTGTACTGTGTGTCAATGCAACAATTTTCTATAAATAGCAGTTTGAATATGATAGTATCCTTCCCTTGGTCAAAAATAATGGAGTGGGTCAAATTCTCTATCTTGTGAATGCCCCATTTACCATGTAGATCTTCTCAGGGTCAAAAAATCATCTATAGAATTTTTTTTTAAATTTTATTTTTTTTATTTAGGAACAGGGATAGAGGGTACAAAAAGAAAGAGGGGATAGGAAAGGAAAAATGGTTTTGGGGGATAGGAGAGCATAAAGTATAACATCATCCAATCAATTCATATTACTAATACATATCAACTTTTTGCTTTTTCACAGTTTGATTACCCTCCTGCTTTTATCTTATCATTTAATTTTAATTTTATTCTATGTTATTCCAACATTGTCTGGTAGCTGCTGCCATTTATACAATACATCCCATCGTTCAGTTTCTTTTTGAATTGAACAGTCTTTCAGCCCATCTGACAGAATATCCATTTTTTTCACTTCCCATATTTTCACCATAAAATTATCTGGTTTCAGTATCTCTGCCTCCTTAAGATTTTTGTCATAATGCTTTTTAATTTTGGAAGCTGCATGGGTCACTGGATAACTCTCTACTGCATTCATGTTACCTGGTGTCATGTCTAATACAAACGATTCTAAAGTCTGTACAACTTCATTTAAGTTTTGTTTGGCATCTACTGTCCCCTCTTTCGTCCCTTTCATCAAATCTTCTATTTTGCTAAGACCTGCATTCACTTGCTGGAACCCTGTTAATATTAGCCTTTGTATATTAATCTGCCATTCCTTTTCTATTTCTTGCACCACTATTCCAGAACTTTGGGATTGAGATCGCGCGCCGAAGGGGCGATGGAACGCCCTCGGAAGGCGCAGCGGATTTGCTTCCCCCAGCGCCGGAAACGCGGGCAGCAAAAGGCCACGTGGGCTGCTGACGCGAACCGGCGCTATTTAAGGAAGCGCCGGTGCGTCATAGGAGGCCTTTTGCTGTCGGCAGTGGAGGAGAGAGGCTGCGGAGGAACTGTCTGGCTGGTTTGGTGGTGGCCTTGCTTTTGCTGCTCCCCTCCTCCTGTTTTCGTTCCGGGAGGATTTAGCGCGCTGGTGTGGGGGCGGTAGGAAGCGGGGAGGTTTTTAGAAGGGCGAGCAGCGGCGAGGTGTTTCGGGCCGCGCTCGCGGCTCCGGGAATCGGCAGGGGCTCCTTCCTTCTCCCCCCCCCACCCCTCTCGGTTTTTCACATAAGTCTCTCCCTCGGGTCCCTGGCCGGCTGCTGCGGGGGATAGTAAGGGCAGCAGATTCGCCCTCGCGGTTGTTGGTTGGGGGGTCGGGGGGGTGATTGGGGTTGGGAGGGGTTGCGTTGCTCAGTGGGGTTCAGCCCCCCGGCGTGCCCTCCGGAAGGGGGGTGGGGAGAGTGTCCCCTGGTCCTGTGGGGGTTTGGGCCTTATTGGTGACACAGCGTCGCAGTGGGAGCTGGGCCCATTGGGTGACTGGCCGGCCCATAGTACATATAAATAAATAATTGAATAAATAGAGGAAAATACACTTATAGGTGTAAGCATAGACGGATATATATAAAATTAGGTGGCACATTGGAACTTACAGGGATTGGGGGTGGCCAGCGGCCATTTTCTAAGGCCAAACCCGGCCGCATGGCCCACTGTTGGCGGCCATTTTGAAGTCAGTTTCGTTTTCAAAAAAAAAAAAAAAAAGGACAGAAGGAGAGGGGAGAGTGGAAGAGAAGAGGACGAGTAGTGGATGGGGTTTGGTTTAAGGAGTGTGGGTCTGCATAGTTGGGGGGATATTTGACCAATTGTGCAGATGCTTGCTTGGAGTATATATGTAGGATTTAAAAAATAAATAAATAACTAAGTAAAAGTAAAATAAATTAGTGGATAAATAACTACATACAATACCTTAATTAAAAAAAAAAAAAAAGTGAAAAAAGTGAGGTTGTGTTACAGACTTGCAAGATGCCGCCCAAGAAAGGAGGTGGTAGGAAGAAAGGTAAAGAACCGGTTCGGAAACCGGTGGTGATTCAGCAGTCACCCTCACAATCATCGTCTGAAGATGAATCTTGGGCTTTACTAAGGGAGTTACAGGCCAAGGTGGCAAGCATGGAAGCAAAGGGATGTGAGAGACAGGCTCATGGTGGCAAGGAGTTCACACCTCGCCGGTCTGATAGGAAATCGAAGGGAAAACGGAGGGCTGATCTTAAGGCCCTTACTGGTGAGCTAACGAGGCGTTTTAATATGCTTGAGTCTGAGCAGGGTCATGAGCAGGCAGACCGAGACGGTGGTGAAGGTACATCAACTGAGCCGATGGAAAAAGGACGGAGCAAGCGTAGAAGGACGGGGGCGGCAAGCTCTGAGGAGGCTGGCGAAGGGACATCATATGGGTATGACCCCTACGAGGATTCAGCTACATATACACCAGGGGCAGTGGAGGCCGCGAGGAATGAGAAGAGGGGTGAGTATGAGGGAACTCACAACACAGCGGCACAAGGGGGATACTGGCCGTGGTGTGAGGGCCAACAACAATCCATAGGATTTCCTAACATGGGGATGGCTTCTCCCATGTCATGGCCTGGTGGTTTTTGGCCACAGGTTGCCCCGCCATGGTTTGGGTGGGGTATGCCATTTACAACTCCAGGTAAGAAGGGGTCTACAAAGGAGGGTAGGGAGTTCAATAGTACACAACATCCAGCTGTGCCTAATACTGGCTACAATTCAGCCCCATTTTTAGCCACGCCTTACACAGATTACAGTTCGCCACTAGGCGATCATCTGACGCCGGCAATTAAGGAGCGGATCTGGAAAGGCGATTACATTGACTTTTATGATCTTCTGAATAGGGAATATGAAGTGAAGGAGTTAGACAAGGATGATGAAAAAATTAAAGAGAAACATAGGTGGAAGAGGCCTGATAGAAATTGGAATAATTGGGTTACTGGGTTTACCATATACGCAGGGGTGTTGGTTAAAATGCAACCATGGAAGGCCTCGGCTCTTTTTCAATATTATGACATTATACGTAGAGCGAAAGCTGAATTCGAGGGCCAGGCTTGGTTGCGGTATGATGAAGCATTCCGGATGAGGAGTGCTATCAGGCCTGAGCTGCGATGGGACGAGGTACACCCAGGGCTTTGGCTACAGCACATGTCACCAGCTAAAACGAACCTGGGTGACAGATTCGATTGCGGACACCTTAACATTAAGTTTGTTGGGAATACTGGTACCCGCCAGGGGGCGGGGCAGGCGGTTCAACCCCGCCTGCCTTGCTACGAGTTTAACAACAAGGGGTCTTGTAACAAGTCCCCTTGTAGGTTTAAGCATGAATGCATCACATGTGGGGGAAAACACCCGAGATCCAACTGCTTCAAGGCTGGAGGACAGCGACAGGGCAAGCAAGGAGGTTTTGGTAGAAAGCCCGAAGGGGGTGGCGGTCCTTCAGGAAAGGGGACCAACACCAATCAAAATTAATGTTTTGGAAGCGGGATTGCTGCGTTATCCCAGACAGGAGGATGCAGCATATCTGCGCGCTGGCTTTCGATACGGATTTAGAATTCCGGCATTGGGTAGGCGTAGGGCATTTTTTGCCAGAAATTTGAAGTCAGTGCAGGGTATGGAGGAAGTAGTCCAGAGAAAGATTGACAAGGAGGTTAGCGAGGGTAGGGTCGTGGGGCCATTTTCCAGGCCTCCACTGGATGACTTGAGGGTATCACCTTTGGGAATTGTTCCGAAGAAAACCCCAGGGGAATTCAGGCTAATACATCATTTGTCTTTTCCGGAGGGTGAGTCTGTCAATGATGCGATACCAGACGAACTGTGTTCGGTGCGGTATACATCATTTGATGAGGCGGTAAAAATGATTAGATCCTGCGGTAGCAATGCAGAAATGGCCAAGGCTGATGTGAAAGCGGCCTTCCGGATTTTGCCTGTTCACCCAACAGATTTTAATTTGCTGGGTTTTCAATTTCAGGGGCAGTATTACGTGGATAGGGCCCTACCTATGGGATGTTCAATCTCGTGCTCAACATTTGAAAAGTTCAGTACATTTGTGGAATGGCTGCTTCGGCAGAGGATTGGCTGTAGATTGACAGCACATTATTTGGACGATTTTCTGTTGTGTGGACAGGCAAACACGGGGAGGTGCCAAAAATTCTTAGATATATTTGGGGAATTGGCAGCGGAGCTGGGTTTGCCGCTGGCGGAAGAAAAGACGGAAGGGCCAGCAACGACCCTGACGTTTTTAGGCATAGAATTAGATACGGCACAGCAGTCTTCAAGATTGCCGCAAGACAAATTGGTAAATATTAGGAGATTGGTGAGTAGTTTTAGGAATAAAAAGAAGGTAACATTGAAGGAGTTACAACAGGTGGTAGGGCACTTGAATTTCGCATGTAAGGTCGTAGCGCCAGGAAGAGCTTTTGTACGGCGTCTGTCCAGCGCCATGTCAGGGTTGAGGAAACCATTCCATAAGACAAGAATAACAAAAGGTATGAGAGAGGATCTGGGGTTATGGGAGCAGTTTTTGGATCATTTTAACGGGGTTTCCTTTTGGAGATCTGACATGAACCTCAGGGCGGATGTCCAGGTGAATTCAGACGCTGCTGGGGCTTTGGGTTTCGGAATTTATTTTCATGGCAGATGGTGCGCAGGAGTGTGGCCGGATGAATGGCATATGCAGGGTATTACTAGGGATTTAACATTTTTGGAATTTTTTCCAATAGTTGGGGCACTGTGGCTATGGGCCGAGGAGTGGTCCAATGCTGTGGTGCGTTTTTGGTGTGACAACCTGGCAGTTGTTCACATCATTAATAATTTAACATCGAGATCAGAAAGGGTAATGGATTTGGTGCGCGCATTTACATTGAAGGCACTACAGAATAATGTTGTGGTGCACGCGCGACACGTGCCGGGCATAGATAATCGGATCGCTGATGCTCTTTCGCGCCAACAGATCCAGCGTTTCAGGGAACTGGCGCCGGAGGCCAGGGATCTGCCAGAAGTGCTTCCGGCAGAGGTCTGGCAGATTGGCGTGAGGAAGCGTCGCGGGCGATAGGTATGGCTTTGGCCCCGAGAACAGGTATAAAATATAGAATGGCTGTGTCTGAGTTTTTGGAATTTAGGAATAGGGCGCGATTAGATCAAGAGTGGCCGGCACCGGTAGGACACCTACAGCAATTTATTGTGGATTTGTATAGACGGGGGCTAGCGCCAGGTACCATTCAGGGTAAGTTGGCAGCATTGAGTTTTTATGCGAAGGCAAAAGGCCTGAAGGATTGGTCGGGTGATTTTAGAATTAGGAAGATGATTGAGGGATGGTCTCGTGAACGGGGAAAGCTTAGGGATGGTAGGACTCCCATTTCTCCAAGAATTTTGGAAAGTTTAGTAGAACTTTGGGGTACCTTATGTAGGGATAGATATGAGCAGGCGCTTTTTCGGGCGTCGTCGTTGGTAGCCTTTTTTGGGGCGCTACGTATTAGTGAGCTGGTAGCTTCCAGTAAAACGGACGAATCACGGACGGCATTGCAGTGGGATGATGTAGGGATTCAAAAAGGGCAGGTTATAATTAGGATTAGGAGATCTAAAACTGACCAACAAGGCAAGGGTGGATGGATAAGGCTGGGACGGTGCAGTTTAGAAAGGATCTGCCCCGTTCAGGCGGTAGGCCACTTTATTCGTTTTAGGTCAAGCACAGGGGGTTATTTCTTTCAGCACAAAGATGGAGCGCCCCTCACGAAATATCAGTTTTGGAAACTAACGGATATGGCGCTGGACAGATTGGGTGTTCAGGGATTGAGATTTGGTACACATTCATTTCGAATAGGGGCGGCGTCAACGGCAGCGGCTCTTGGATACGATGATGAGCGAATCAAACAGCTGGGTCGCTGGTCATCTGGTTGTTACAGGAAATATATAAGACAATTGCCTAACATATAGGTAGGGGTTGTTTTTGTCTTTCAGGTGGAGAGATGCCGGGGGCACGATGGAACATCATGATTGTAGGACACAGCTATGTATATTGGGCAGCTCGCTATGCGGCTGCTTCCCATTGGGGAAGTGACCTAGGGCTTGGAGCCCGGGCTTCGGTTACTTGGAAGGGCATGCGGGGCATGCATTGGATTCAACTAGGACGTTTGACCAACTTTGGATGTTCGCCTCCGGACGTCTTGATAGTTCACTTGGGGGGTAATGATTTGCCCCAGGTACCTGGTAAGGCATTAATATTGGATATTTTGAGGGATTTGGATAGGCTACATGCCTTATATCCCAGGATGAGGATTGTTTGGTCAACAATCATTCCCCGCTTAAATTGGCGTGGTGCGATTAAGGGGGACAGGGTAAACAATGCCCGTCGTCTGGTCAATAAGGAAGTTTGCAGAGGTGTCAGCAAGGGCGGCCTCGGTTCTGTGATTGGACATCGCAGAATTTCATCATCTAGTTTGGAATATTTCCGTGAGGACGGGGTCCACCTGTCAGAGGCAGGTTTGGACATTTTTCTGGATGATTTGAGAGGGGGCCTGCTGGAGGAACTTCGTCTTCTTGGTGGGTACATGGGACATAGCTGATGCTAGTCCTCATGTTTTGGCGGGTAGTGCGGGAATAACTGGTCGTCACGGTGTTTCCCTTTTGGTAATATTCATTGAGTAACAGTGCGTCAATGCTGACAGTTCCTGCTGATCGTGCGATTACAGGGCTGAAGGCAACTGAGGCGCTGAAACACTTTCGGACCAAAAAGTCATTAAAGGAGATGGCTGGAGGTACGGGGTGTTTTAATTAAGCCTTCCAGGTTCCACCGGTCGGTAGTACAGCTGGAACCTGGGGGCTGGGACTCGCCCATTGGCATATAAGGATTTATTTGGTGTTATTTCCCCGCACTACCGCAGGCCCCCTCAAATATGGATATGGTGTTTATTTGGTTTAAGGAAATTTGATCTGGCTAATAAAGTGTGGCCCATGATTAATACCAAAATAATTGTTGTCCGCGTCTTTATTTCGGGGCTTGGGGAAGCAATGAGATCGCGCGCCGAAGGGGCGATGGAACGCCCTCGGAAGGCGCAGCGGATTTGCTTCCCCCAGCGCCGGAAACGCGGGCAGCAAAAGGCCACGTGGGCTGCTGACGCGAACCGGCGCTATTTAAGGAAGCGCCGGTGCGTCATAGGAGGCCTTTTGCTGTCGGCACCCGCCCGCCCAACCCTCTTTGTTCTAGTGTGTTCTGGGTCGCCTGTTTATGGGGCCGGATAGGAATTTTTGCCCTTCATCCTGATTGGCCGGTGGATGGGGGGATTTTTCGCCTATCCCACACTGGAACAGGGTAGGAGTTGTTTTTATGGTTTCAGGCGGGGCCGGCGGCTTCTTGCCCATATAAAATTGGTCACACTGGCGGGTAGTGCGGGAATAACTGGTCGTCACGGTGTTTCCCTTTTGGTAATATTCATTGAGTAACAGTGCGTCAATGCTGACAGTTCCTGCTGATCGTGCGATTACAGGGCTGAAGGCAACTGAGGCGCTGAAACACTTTCGGACCAAAAAGTCATTAAAGGAGATGGCTGGAGGTACGGGGTGTTTTAATTAAGCCTTCCAGGTTCCACCGGTCGGTAGTACAGCTGGAACCTGGGGGCTGGGACTCGCCCATTGGCATATAAGGATTTATTTGGTGTTATTTCCCCGCACTACCGCAGGCCCCCTCAAATATGGATATGGTGTTTATTTGGTTTAAGGAAATTTGATCTGGCTAATAAAGTGTGGCCCATGATTAATACCAAAATAATTGTTGTCCGCGTCTTTATTTCGGGGCTTGGGGAAGCAATGAACAGACCAAGTCTCCATTTGTTCTTTTGAATTTTTGGGGTCCATCTCAGGCTTTGGGGTTTGTATAAATACCACAATAATCACCCCCTAGAAATCCTTCCACAGTTTCCACAATTTTATCAACAATTCAAACCCCTCATCATAAACCTCCCCTTAGGTCTCCCTCCAATCTTTGTCCAAATATTGTAGTATAAAAATCAACTTTTAGCCCAGCAAATACAATATCAATTAGAACCGTGACACAGTTATTTCTTCTTCTCCTGAGTTCAGCAAGCTTCTATTATTAGACTCTGCAGTCCGACAAACAAAACAACAGTCACAGAGTCTCAAACTGTCCAGTAGATTGTCCTTGGAGCTCGTCTTGTGATCTTCATTAACCCCTTAATGCTCCTTAGTCCAGTCGGCCATGTCAGCTCCTTCTCCCAAAAACCACCAGATTCTATTATTTATAGTTCACAAAGTCCAGAGAAGGCAAAGAGTAACGTATCCCAGCCACACTGCATCCACCGAAGTCTCTTAAATCCAGTCAGACGGTGTTGCTGTCTGGGATTCTTCTCCAGAAACATAAGATTTATTTTTCCATCTCAGACTCTCGGCTTTAGAATCAGCCTGGTGTTTAAGAGTTCACTTGGAGAAGCTTAGTTTCGCTTTTGAGTCAGACTGATAAGATAAACCCGCCGCTGCATTTATTCTTTCAGCCAAATATTTTCATTCTTATTTCAGCTTAATGAGGCTGTTTCATAAATCAGAGGCTTCGGCTTACTTACTTGTTATATATTATTAGTTTATATTGATTGCTCTCCTCTCCCCCGGTAAAGGGTTCCTCGCGGCTCAGTGCCAAAAAATGGCGCCCGCTCCAGTCCGTGCACGGTGATTTCTTCAGAAGAAAAAAGTCCGGGTCTGCCTCCCTTTCTTCTCCTTCTGCTGCTCACCATCTGCTTCAGAGAGACTTCTTCTAGACTCTCCTTTGATCCCCATTTCAAAAGGGGGATCCCGGACCAGAGGGTTCCAGCTTTTTCCAGAGAGCTCCTCTCTGGAGTTGCTGGCAGCACCGCAACAAAGCCCCGCCCAAAAAAAAAATCATCTATAGAAATTTTGAGAAATGGTAGGCTTTGTGCGGGTTGATTGTGAAGGAACACTCCTGTGGTGACAACAAAAATCTTTGCATATGTTAAATATTGTCCTACAGTAGATCCCTCAAAAATTCTGCCTCTTCTAAGCCTCTTTATTTGATAATTTCAATGATCATATATAAAAAACAAAGACTTCACCTTTTTATATATATCTTCACTGTAAGTGCACCAATTACCACTCACCAGACATAATAATATTTTATTGAAATGGAAATGAGTTATTTTTTTACAGGAGATAATTTCACAGGGATGTGAAAGCTGGACAATGAGGAAAGCTGACTGGAATAAAATTGATTCATTTGAAAAAATGATGCTGGAGGACAGATTTGTGGATATCTTGAACTGTAGGTCTCATTTCCTAGAATCCCCCTTCCTTTACTGCCTCCTCCTTCACTTCTCCTGCTTCAGCACTTTCTTCCCCCTCAGTGCTGTAGTCTTCCCTTTTATACTCCCCACTCCCTGTCCTTCTGTTTGCCCCATCTGTACCACAGCCAATTTGCCTGACATCTGCCTATCAGTCAGTGTGGCTTGTGTTTTTGAAACCTTTCCCATGCACTTCACAATACAGAGGCCATGTTCCTTGTCAATCTGCTGTGAACAGGACAAGAAGTGAGATGGGGACTCCACTAGGACCCTCATGCTGTCGGGTTCTGGAAGTTATAGTCCAAAAAACCTAGTTTCCCCAAGTTTTCCTTTCCTCAAATATTTGAGGGGACTGCTTGGGATAAGCATGAGCAGCACATTCCAAAGCAGAAGTACACATTTTTCGCACCATAAGACACACTTTTTTCCCACAAAACAGGGGGGTGGAAAGTCTGTGCGTCTTATGGAGCGAAGAAAACAGATTATATTTTCCTGTTTTCTTCTCCTAAAAAATTGGTGCGTCTTATGGAAAGGTACATCTTATGGAGCGAAAAATACGGTACTTGAAAGAATACTCTCTGTCACCCGCTTCTTGCACTACTTCTTACCTCACTTAGCATAAAGTGGCAAGGATATTTCTTATATGGAGAAGCTCTACTGTATTCAGTTTATTTCCAACAAAATGCTCACAGAACAATGAGAGGTGCAACTCAAAGATGACCTGAAATAATCAGTTTAACTTCAGATTCACTTTTGCTATTATCAGAAAACACGTCCATGTCTGAGAGCTACAATAAACAGGTTTTGCTGTTCTTTTTTCCAAGTTGTGAATACCAGAGATAACTCTATAAAAGCCTGGTTTTAAGGCTTCAAGGAGCTCTGTGTTCCTTGAGTTAGCCCACGAGAGCTCTCCTCAGAGACAATATCAAAAATTTTGCAAGCATAATGTCTCTACAATCCCTACAAATATAGTGAATTTTCCCCCTTCCTCCTGTGAAGGCCTAATCATTTTTTTAATCCTCCAAGGGATTTTTTGTTTTACTTTTCACCACCACTATAAATGGTAGCAACTGGATAATTAGGTCATTTTGCTTGTTGAAAACCAAACCCAATTGTGTGATGTTGCTATTGGAGATAATGGTGTTCAACGGATGCAGCAGATGATCATTGTTGAGAATCTCACAGGTGCTGGGTGGACTACCATGGTCCATTAGACTCAACATTTTTTTCTCATTGACTCGGACTTGACTCAGAACTCACCCACCCCCCCCCCCCTATTTTATCAGGAGGGAATAAGCTTGTTTTTAATAAGAATTCAGACTTGGGGCTTAGGATTCAGGACTTGGTGCCAAAGATTTGGACTCAGACTTGAGACTTTGATTCAAAGACTTCCCAGCATCCCTGAATGGAGAAAAAGCTAAGCTAAGAAAATAACCAACATTAACTTCTAAAAGCATGGAAGACACTCTTCAGTATCCAAAATAAATAGTTACATGAAAGACAGGTAAGTTCAGAATTTTTGCCAGAGTTGCTTTCATTATAGCATGTCAGATGGGGAGACACAAACTTCTCTAATACTGAAACTATAAGTCCTAGAATTTGTGGTACAAACATTTTCTCTATGTGTATGTTTCTCTGTAAAACTTGGGCCAACAATGTCCCATGCAAAATCTTGCTTGTTCCATTCTAACACCACACCTGCTTTCTTGGAATCTTGGAAGATCATTATAGAGAACTAGCTCTGTTTCCCCTCTTGTGTTAATGGGTAAACCCCTTCCCAAGTCTCCGTTAAAGTGAAGGAATTTCCCTTATCTTCCACTCCATACTTGATTCCTTAACCTAAATCCTGCAAAACAATGGTTTCTGTGTATCTGTGAAGATGCTCAATCATCCAGGTGAGGTTATCTGGAAGCTGAGTCATGGTAAATGGACTTTTTTATTGTTATGCTGAAAAGTTTTGCTACTCATCCAAGTAGCTTGTTCAGTCTGAGGAGAGTTGGTAGGAGACCCTTGATATATCCTCCATATTGGTTTCATTTCCTCCTGATATGAATAGGCTCATTAGATGGACAAAGGATGGGGGGGTGAGTGAAAATCCCACTTCTGCAGTCCTTCTCCACATGGAAGATATATCAAGAATCTCCTACCAATATTTTAGATACTTGTACAAATATATGTAGATATTTATCAATTATGTAACACTCTTTTCATCACTTTACTTGACTGGTGTTTCCTACCTCCATGCCTTGCTAAATGGGGTGGGATGAAGCCTTACACAATATATAAAGGGCTGCTTTTAAACTAATCCAGTGGTAATGCAACCCCCTTGAATATTTAAAATTGCTGTCTCTAAGAGCCTTGCAGCAAAGCAGCTGCAATGGGGAGAGGCAGGACCAGTGTGCAATGCTATTGCATCACAATGATGTCTGTTTCTGAGGTAGTGCAAGGAGCTTATATAGCGAGACATACCCCAGAGCTGGTCCTTTTTCATTCTGGATGCTATGAGCCAGAAGTCATAGTTGGTTGCCTTCGGGACTGGATAGGAATTTGCCCCTGATTGGCATATTGAACAAAAGGCCTGGGAGATTTTTGCCTTTCCTATTCTGTTTCTCACTGCACAAAAGGACAGATCTGAAGGTGGTGTTATTTAAATTCAACACCACCCTCATATTTAAAGTCACAACCTTATTTAAAGTCACAACCTGACAGGTAGTGCAGGGAGATGAGTGGTAGTGGTGAGCCCCACAGGACAACTCTGGGCGATGAGGTCCCTTAATAGGTACCACAAATTCAAGTATGCAAGCAGGGATGGCCTTGTGATGCAGCCTTGGGTGATAACCAAACTTGGTTCATGACAATCAGGATAGAGATGGGGTTGAAGATACAGTATCTCCTACAGTACGCCTCCCACAGGATTCGACCAGCCTGGACTGGAGAGGGGCCTAGTTGGTCCACCTGCTTCTGTTCATAGGCTTGATGGACTACCTAAGGCCCAACCTCATTTCAAGTATTTAAATGGTCAATTAAGCGGTGGTCTGAGTTTGAACCCATCCACTGTGTTTTGCCTCTTTATTTACTGGTTGGAGGGAGAGGGACATAATCTTTGAGGACTTAAGCACAGTCTTCCTGAGTTGTGATTAGTTTATGGGACTTCGACCTAATAAACAAATGCATCATTTGCTCCATTATTTGATGGAACAATCTCTCTCATTGAATATGCACATTTTAACATGTAGCTGAACCCTTGAAGAAGTTTGGCTGAACCCTCACAGGGATGTGCTGAGGTAAAACAGCTGAATTAGTCGGCAAGCGAATAATGCTGCTTGCAAAATTTTATCTCCCCCACAGCGACTCTCCTGTTATTTGTTATCCAGGAGTTGCTGTGTGTGACATCTAAGCCCTGAGATCTTTGAATGTGTTTTATTTAATCTGTCACTGTTTTAAACATAAGCAATGGAACAATGCCGCTTCAATGAAATTGACTGTGTCTAATATAGTGCATCTTTACAATAAAAGTGCCATTTCTGCTCATATAATATGCTCGGTTTGTCACTAGACTATACCCTGCGTAGCTACAGCATTCAGAGTTTTTGTTCTTTTGTGTCTGTTTCTTTCTAAAATGTTTATTGCTCTGTACGAATCGACCATTTTCCTATGCTGCTGGCAAAGGCTCATGCAAAAAGAGCAGCACCATTTTAATTGAGGACAGACAGTCAAAATGTTGGTATTGCAATGGGGTTGCATGAAGAGTCTCAATTGTAACCCAGGAGGGGCAAAAGTGAAGTAAATTCAAAAGGACCAAAGGAAAATCAAAGACCTGCAAATATTCAGGCATAACAAAGTCTCCTGCACTCTTATGTATCTGGAGAAGCAGTGGGTTGTTCCTGCAGGCTGTCAAAGAACGATTAACAGAAAAATGCAATTGGATAATTTTTTGCCAGATCCAAGTTTGGAGGTCTATTGGTTATGAAGCCCCTAGAAGAGCTAGAAATCTGTAGATTTTTAACACTGTATTTAATAATAATATAATATCTTTCAATTGGAAGGGAATCCATAAGTCCAGCCTCTGTTAAGGTGGCACAGTGGGAAATCAGACTCCCAACCTCTGATACTTAAACCACTGAGCTACCTAGCAGCATGTCTCCACACCTCAACAGGATTTTCCTTCCATCCAAGTTCTTTGTTGTGTTGTGAGAATCTTTTCACTATATTGTGAATTGTATGCATTTTTCCCCATAGTGTCCTCTTTTTTTCCTATTTGACTAAAGAACGTCTGTGTGCATTTTTCAAATTTATGCATGTTAGTTGTGGCCATGTAATTGAGTATCTTTTTATAAAAAAAAAAAAATGAATCCTGCACTCCTGATGATTAGGGGGGAAAAGATATGTCTGTGGTTCCTTCAATAGTCTTGCGGACTTCAGAATGGATACATTTATTTAAAAATCTCATTTAATGCACACTCCATCCCCAATTAGTTCTCTTCAGTACATGATTGCCATTCTCCTTTTTATGATTCACCATCTTTTCATTCTGTCAGGATCCAATCCACACAGAATTTTTATGTGAATATCTGTGTGAAGGTTGGAATGAACACTGGACTCATCCCTTCATTCACTCATGTGCAGATCTTAATGCAGAGAAACTGCCTGCCTGCCTTTTTCTATAGGAAGAGTTCCACATTTTATGTCTAAAACAAAGAATGCTGGTTTAGAGTCAACACTTTAGTGTCAGTGTAACCAGAGTATTCAATCAATGTAGTCCTTACGCAGATGCAATTTATGCCCCATTAAGTATACAAAAGAACACATAGCAAATGGCTGATATAATGCTATTGAAGTAGCCTGCTTCTGGTCGAAAATAGTTTAATTATTTTAACATTTTGTTTTGTTTATAATTTTGTCTGTATTTCATATATGTCCATAGTTTTGAACTGTGCAGCACTCTTATATAAGTAAAGAAAGGCCAGAGTATTACGGAAGGATTTAATCTTGACTTCAAATTCTGATTAGTACACCACCATTACACACATGTTCTGTATCAAAAAGCTTGTTGAATCAGACCACATAGACTAGAAGCCATCTCTTCACTGAGCACTACAATATAAAATCACATTAAATTAACAGAGGGCAAATTTTAATAAAATATACAAAACTCAGTGCCTTCATGTTGAGTGTTGAATGCATGAACCATTCCCTTTGAAAACTACTGCAAAATAGTTGTCGTACAGGCATTTGGAAGTTAAACTAGTTTGCCATGAAAGAGATGTTTAATCCAGCTATGTGTTACTTTCTGAAGTTTATTTTTATTTATTTAGTTAGTTTAATTACTTACAAAGTTTTCTAATTCACATGTTTTACATTTAACTGGCACTGTTTTATTGATCTTATTGTTTAGCTGCCTTGAATTCCATTTGCTGTGAGAAAAGCAAGGTAAGAACTAATTAACTAAACAAATAAATAGCCATTGGCAATTTGTAAAATATCAGTCTGCAAGTCCTCCCTCAATGTTGCAGTTATAAAGAGATAAACCCGGATATTTAACTCACTACTTTTCTGCTGCCTTCCTCTCCCCACACAGCCCTCACTTTTCTAGTAGGATAGAAAATAAGTTGATCTGGATTTTTTGGAGAAGAAATGGTCAATGACTTATTTATGTCTGGGGTGCAAGGTATTTGCAGCTATTGCAGTTGCAAGTGGCAAAGGAGTATTTATTGTACAGTGAAAGACAGAATGTACCCAAACATACACTCTCCTATAGTCTACAGGCTTCTCTGGCTTCCCCCACGTTCAAAAGACCAAGGGATGTTATGATGAGAAGACATCCAAATGAGTTTTTCACATCAGGAACTATGTGTCCATGATAAGGCTCCAGAGCAATGAGAAGTAACAGATAGAGATGGGCATAGCACACTTAATGCAGAGTTGTTGTGTAAGTTGTTGGCACCACATTGTAAGTGCCAAATGTTCCCTGCCTCCACCCTCCCATTGGCTCTGCCACTCACGTGCCAGTGAGCACTGCTTATTCCCTGATCATCATGTGATCTTCCAGTCTCAGCAGAAGCAGGGACTTCCCTTCTCTGCCTCCTTCAGCAGCTGCCAGCACACAGGTGGCGCTGCAGG
Organism: Pogona vitticeps; assembly: GCF_051106095.1. Lineage (NCBI taxonomy): Eukaryota > Metazoa > Chordata > Lepidosauria > Squamata > Agamidae > Pogona > Pogona vitticeps. The sequence continues at coordinate 284,800,888 of NC_135783.1, forward strand.
AATCCCTGCCTTTCTTCCTTGTCTGAGTGGACAGCTGCTGGAGTAGGCAGCGAAGGGAAGTCCATGCTCTTGCTGGGACTGGGAGATCATGCAATGGGAAGGGAATGAGCAGCATGCGGGTGCTGTGCCATCGACATAGGACAATCCAGCATAGAATCATAGAATCATAGAAAAATGAAGTTGGAAGGGGCCTACAAGGCCATCAAGTCCAAGCCCCTGCTCAATGCAGGAATACAATCAAAGCATATCTGCCAGGTGATGATCCAAGTTTTTCTTGAATGCCTCCAGTGTTGGAGCCCTCACCAGCTGAAGTCAAGATATACTATGTCTACAGCATTCCCTCTGTCTATCAGGGAGGTTACCTGATCAAAAAAATGAGATCAAATTAGTTTGGCAAGATTTTTTCTTGACAAATCCGTTTTGGCTTCTAGTTATTACTGTATTGTTTTCTAGGTGCTTGCATAATAACCGCTTCACAATCTGTTCCAGAATTTTACCTGGGATTGATGTCAGGCTGATTGGCCTGTAGTTCCCAGGTTCCTCCCTTTTGCCCTTTTTGAAGATAGGGGCAATGTTGGCACTCCTCCAATCCTCTAGCACCTTTCTCATTTCCCATGATTTCAAGAAAATAATGGATAGCGGTTCTGAGAGTTCTTCAGCCAGTTCTTTCAGTACTCTCGGCAGCAGTTCATCTGGCTCTGGAGATTTGATCTCATTCAAGGTAGTAAGGTATTCCTTGACTAATTGTTTATAAATCTCCAGCTGCAATTCTCTCCCCCCCCCCACTTGCACTTCTAATTTGTTTGGAAATTCGTAGTCTGTCTTATGGGAAAATACTGAACTAAAATAGGAATTGATCACCTCTGCCTTTTCTTTGTTCTCTGTTATCATTTTTCCATCTCCATTGCGGAGCTGTGCCACTATATCTTTTTTTTGTCTTTTGCTATTCGCATACCTGAAGAATGTTTTTTATTGCTTTTAATGTCCCTAGCTAACCTCAGCTCATTCTCAGCTTTTGCCCTCCTAATGTCTTCCCTGCATTTCCTTGCTACTTGTCTGTACTCATCATTGGTGGCCTGGCCTTCTTTCCATTTCCTGTGCATGTCTTTTGGGGGTTTTAGGTCCTCCCTGAGCTTTTTGTGAAGCCACACTGGCCTTCTTTGCTGCCTCCCCCCTTTTCTTCTTGGAATTGTTTGTAGTTGTGCCTTTAGAATTTCTTTTTTAAGAAGCTCCCACCCTTCTTGGACTCCTTTTCTTGTTAGAATCTCCTGCCGTGGGACCTTATCCTTGTTCTGAGATTATTAAATTTGTCTTTTTTAAAATCCAGCAGAAGTGTGTGGCTACACTCTGCTTTTGTTTCCTTTGAAATCAAGAATTCTAGAAGGACATGGTCACTCTTGCCTAGGGTTCCCCTAACTGCCACTCCCCCCACCAACTCATCTCTGTTGGTCAGAATCAAGTCAAGAATAGCAAATCTTCTAGTTTCTTTCTAAAAGATTTCTAGTATGAAGAGCCATACTCAGCAGAATTTGCCTCCCTATATCTGGATAATTGGAATCTTCCATCACTACTATTTTGTGTCTCTTTGAATATCCTGCAATTTGTTTTTTGAGGGGGCGGTCGGTAGTAAACTCCAACTACCAAGTTTCTTTCATTTTTTGCCACAACTAGATTGATCCAGATGCTCTCGATGGGACAGCCAGTCTCCTCTTTCTGTGCAGGGATGCATATATTTGACATATACTGCCACTCCACCTCCCTTTTTGTTCTCTCTGTTCTTTTTGAAGTGTTCTGTGCCCATCTCTAGTAATAGAAAAGAAAAAAAAATAAACACAGTAGCATTGCTTGCATCACAAAAGAAAGTGGTGCTCAAAAACACAGCTGAAAGGAATTCAAAGAAAATTCTAACTTGAGAAAGAGGTAAAAAAGTGGAAGGCTCAATTTTTGCTGTTCGGGCATGAGTGTGGATGCTAATGTAAACAAAACAACGTGTAGAAGAGAGAGATACTGTCATTGGTTGCTGCTATTGGGTGCCATCAAATCATTTCCAACACACCAGCCTTGTGTATTAATAAGATTGTGTCAACATCCCTGCTCAGGTTTAGCAAATGAAATGCTCTGGATTCTTTCCTTTAATTCATCTCGTGGTAGGTCCCTCACTTTCTCTACCACCTTCAGTGTTTCTTCGAGTAACTGATTTTACCTTTGAAGACTTGTTTCAAGACTTTGGTTTTAGAAATCTTGAGTAAATGTATACTGAATACCCTCAGGATTGGGACAAATACAGCTGTTCATTGCATTTGTAATACAGAAATATTTTGAATATGCCTTACAAAATGGTGTGCTAATTCCCTGGATATGCATTGCAAAATGTCTCCCTGTCACTCCATTACTTTCCTTAAAGGAAACCCATTTTTTTGGTTTTATGTCGTTTTTTGAGTTCCTTCCATTATAGGTGTGAAGGTTTCTTGACCTGTAATTCTTCCTTGCCCATATGATATACCGGCAAACCCGTACCATGAATTTTCAGTTTTTAACAAAGTCACTGTTTTTCACATTTTAAAGGTATCTTTTGAGGATCAGTTTTTCAGTTCCTGCAGTCTAGATTCTTTCCAAATAAAATAAGAGGATGGGCCAACCATTCTCTTTTAAGACAACCAATTTGGTCTTTTTAATTTATTTGATCTGTTTTAAATCTGGAAATGTTTAGAGTTGTGTCTTTCTGAAGGGGGTGATTTTTTTTAACCCTTTTCCTGTGCTTTCCCAAATTTGGCACAGAGGAAGAGCAGACTGTCTGTTACACCTTTGGCAATTTGGTGCTAATCTAAATCCAATGCATAATCCAAGTTCAAATATATATATTTGGCTTGTCCCCATTTTTTGAATTGCTTTCTAGAATGTTGATTTGCTCTGCCAGCCCAATAATATAGCTACACTACTGTGCAGCTATATGTCTAACTGGAATAACAAAGAACAGCACTCTGCACCACAACATTTTGTGTAATACAATTCTTTTCTTTGCTTCTTTCCTTGCACTAATTTACATGATAAGCGTGAGATCACTGTAGCTGCCAAGAGACCCTGATTTCACTTCCAACTCTTTTTTTTACAATGTGGGTAATTAAAGAACAGCAGGATGCAATGACTCTCACCATTATTTGTGGAAAGGGAATTTTTTTAAAGTCATCAATAATATTTTCAGTGGAGAAAAATCTAACCCAGACAGAAGCAAAGACACAAAGTGAGAGAGAAAGAGATAGAAAGGAGAGAAAGCTATCTTGGGATCAATCTTTGTTCTTGTCAGACTGACCGACTTTAATACAATCAGAATCTCTTGGTTACTATAGAAAAGATTCTGCAGCACTTCTGACTGAATGTTCCTTCATGACTGGCACTGAGGAGCATTGAAAAAGAAGTTAATATTTGGCTGGATTGTCACAGTCATGTGTATTGAAGGAAATTGCAATATTTGTGTTGTTATCATTCGGTTTCTTCTTTGGAGTGAGCTTAAGGCGTGTGTGATGGTGAGGGATGTAGAACTGATGACTGGATTTTTTTAAAAAAAGATAAGTAAACCATAACATAAAATAGCTTGCCTTGATGAATGCCTAATTTAAGGATAATTATAGATCACTGAGGGAACCTTTCTTATCTAGCAGCTCCTCACATTGGGGCAATTTGATCCTGATTTGCTTCTTTATTTGTTCCTTAGCAAAAGGGGAAATCTATCTAGTCAGAGCTTGGGACAAAAATGTCTTCTAGCTCCAAAATCACTTGTTACAAATTAATTTCAGAAGGAAACACCCCTTGGATTTATTGGGATTTCTGTGGTCATGAAGTAAAATCAGTCTATTTGTTTGTTTCTGTAGAATTCAACTACAAAGTTTACATAGGATACCGGAACTAACATTAGATTAGGGGTAAACATAAATATTAGGATATGTCTATGATTTTACATTTCAAAAACAAATAGACTAGATTTATCTTTTTACTCAAAATGAATTTTCTTGTTTGATTCCGAGTTAATTAGAAATGCAGTTTCTGAAGGATCACAGTTTTCTCCCTCACAAATCATTTTCTTCCATCATACTTTTGTAATAAAGCCTATGTTTTTTTACTCATGCCTCTGTCTAGTAACACCTTGATGTATGTTTGGGGAGAAGATGTAACAATAATCCCCAGTTTTCTCTTCATGTAGGACCCAAATAATCATGTGCCGTCTTTTCTAGGTAATGGCCATGGTGCTGCTAAACTGGGGTGGAGGGTAGCTAGAGCTGCACTGGCTGAAAACAACAGAAAGGGTAGGTTAAAAGCTTGTCCTTCTGTCCTCCTTACACTAAGATGTGCACACTAACTTTTATCGTGATTAATCTTAAGCATTAGGTGGGTTGCTCATCTCCACAGAAGAGTTCCTGTTCCCAGACATGCCTTCTAGCACTGTCACTGTACCTCCTAATGGTTCTGCCATCTACCTATACAATCTGTTATAGCTGCTACTGATGTATAATTTATTAATGCATTTTTAAAAGAAATGTGTCCATTTCATAATCTGCACAACTATTAAAGAAAATGTTGGCAACAACTGAAGTGTTGTGGCATTTTAAAGGCTAATAGTTGTATTTCACTGTAACCTTTCATGAAGTACAATCCACTTCCTCAGACATATGAAGTGTAACAGCTAAAACAGGTTTATTATACATACAGAGTCCATGGTAGAAGTGTGAAGATCAGGTAAGCTGGGGAAAAGGTGACAATTACTTTGATAATATTCTTTCATTTGACAGTGGCATTATGAATATAAGAAATGAACTGCTCAAGAGAATAAATAAACAGAGACCTGACATCAAATTGACGAAACACACAAGCCAGTTTCAGAAGACGTCAACCATTCAGGATACTCTGTCACAGATCTCAAACTGTTTTTGAGGAAAGGAGTTATGAAAGAGAGAGAAACTGAGAGATGAGGTGAAGGCTATATTCACAGATTCCAATGTACACAAAAAGGGTTAAATAGGGACAAAGCATTCTTAGCACACTACTAGTACTCTGGATTCATCTACAGTCTTGGGTATAGCTGTACAAGGTTCTTTTCTTTGACATAACTCAGAACACTTTCCAAAAATCATCTGATTGCTGATTAAAGAATGTCTACATAACGTCTTACTGGTGTCAACAATGATATTGTTATTTTGAAAACATCATAATTCTGACCCTCATTATCCTATCTCACTTGGTTCCCTGTCTTAATATCAATGTATCAAGATCCTGTCCTCGCTAGTCTGAATAAGGATGATGTGACCACCCAGCTTCCTTGTAGCCTCTGACCTAAAACCAAGAGAAAGGCAATGAACAGTATTGTTGCACGATAAGCTTCTTGGATGAAGTACAGCAGTATGCTTTAAGTTTATCTATTCCCTTGCCCGTGAACTAGAAAAGCTAAAGAAAATATAACACAGTTAACTTTATTTAATTTGAAAAAAACAACCAGCCAACCAGCCAACCAACCACCCAACCAAACAGAAACTCTGTTTGGAAAATCTATTAATTGTACACCACAATATTATGAATGTCAATGTTTATTATATGCTAATGTTATGTGACTGAAAGCTGCTGATATGCCTTCACTCATTATCTTGCTGGGACATCTGTCAATATTAATGTCGCAAAAGTATCTAAACAATCATCCTCATAAATAAACTGATCAAAATGCAAAAACCATTTAAGTAATTAAATGGAAGCCTAGGGATTGGAGATTAACATAGCAGTTATTTTGAACAACATTATACGTCCCCATTTTTCCTTTTGATGCACATGGTAGTGCCACACAATAACCTGTTATTTTTATTCATTAATAATCTGACCAAGAGTAGTTATCACCACAAGGGGACTGGGAGTCTTGGAGACTTCCCTGAGAATATTGGAGAGAATGTGACTTGAAATGCCCAGAGTGCCCATGTAATTAGGCTAGAAAGGATGTGAAATGTCTTTGAACAATAAGGGGGCACATATCACAATACTGCTGTATGAAACTATTTTATAAGCTATTTGCATAAATTGCCAGTCATTTGTCCGCTACCAGCCTGATTATCAGCATTCCCATCACTCTGGTGCACTTTCTGCTGTCATTACTGTTGCTTCTAAAGTACAGTAGCTAATAGGAAAGGGTGAATTACATATTCAAAAGGGATGTTAAGTACAGCCAGGCATTATAGAGATGAAAATAAAAGGTTATGGCAGAGAACAAAATTATCCTATATTGACTTAGTTTTCCGACTTTTAATTTTTTTTCCATGTTCACAGCACAAAGTGATCAGTAAAATTACACTAGAAGAAATAATGGTAAAAATTACACTGTACAGAAGACAGAGCAAGAAGGAAAAATGTTAAAAACCCATAATCCACTAATGACCTTTCCATCACTATATGTTAAAGCAGAACATATATTAGAAAACAACAGCTAGCAAAACAAATAATTAGAAATGTCTATTTCTCCTCATCCTGCATGTGATTCCTCCATGTTCAGGGAAAAAAAAAAAAAACATTATTCACAATATGTCAAGATAATGTTTAGTCTTCCAATTGTGTAATAATGTTCCAAATTATATCCAAAGACCTTTGCACACAACGGATATATTCCACAGATATAAGTTTGTGCAAAAAAATGACTCAGATCCTCTTACCTGCTTATACCAGCATAGTGTAAGTTAAGAAATGAATGAGAACATCATCAGTTGCATGCTGAGTTGTAAGATTAAGCAGGCAACTGATGACATCTGTGGTGATTTCTCAACTTGGGCGAATTTGCTTCCAAATGTTGTGCCATTTGTGTAGTTATGCAAGAGGATTTAGATCAATATTTCTGTTTCATATGCATGGTTGACTCTGTCAGAATATTAGTCAACTGTTTGGGAAACAGTAGAAACTTGAAATCAGTCCCCACATTATGGAAAAAGGTAAATGGCACTGTATCATCACTGACACACATTGGGCAATACACTGGATGGACCTTGCTTTTATATATATATCCTGAATATACCTGGTTTTGAAAACTTAAACTATTTTTGGAGACAGGGCATTTCAACAGCCTATGACAGACTGAAATTCTCATAAAACAATAATACAGTGGTGCCCCGCATAGCGACGTTAATCCGTTCCAGGATTAACATCGCTATACGGAAACATCGCTGAACGGAACAAAAAAACCCATAGGAATGAATTAAACCCTGTTTAATTTGTTCCTATGGGGCAAAAACTCACAGTTCAGCGAAGATCCTCCATAGGGGCGGCCATTTTCGCTGCCTCGGTAAGCGAGGCGCGAAACGGGCAGCCATTATGGAACCGCTTATCAGCTGGGCGGCGGGCACTCGGGAAGGAGTGCGGGGACCTCCTCCACTCTCCTTCCCAAGCGCCGGCCGGCCTTTCCCCCCAGCTGGGCGGTGGGCTCAAGCGGCGGCTGCAAGGGGGGTGTCCCGAAGGCTTTCAGGCAAAGGCCTGGAAGCCTTTGGGACACCCCTACGCTATCCCTGCCGCTGGCAGCCGCCCCGCGCCGCCTACCCCAGCTGTGCTCGGATGCCTGGAAGTCCAAGAACGGGTGGGGTAGGCGGCACGGGGAGGCTGCAGGGTGGGGGGGGCGTCCCGAAGGCTTCCAGGCAAAGGCCTGGAAGCCTTTGGGACACCCCTACCCTGTCCCTGCCGCCAGCAGCCACCCCGCGCCGCCTATCCCAGCCGTGCTCGGACTCCTGGAAGTCCAAGAACGGGTGGGGTAGGCGGCGCAGGGCGGCTTCAAGCGGTGGTGGCGGCGGCTGCAGGGTGGGGGGTGTCCCAAAGGCTTCCAGGCCTTTGCCTGGAAGCCTTCGGGACACCCCTACCCTGTCCCCGGCGCCAGCAGCCGCCCCGCACCACCTACCCCAGCCGTGCTCGGACACCTGGAAGTCCCAGAATGGGTGGGGTAGGCGGCGCGGGGCGGCTTCAAGCGGCGGCGGCTGCAGGGTGGGGGGTGTCCTGAAGGCTTCCAGGCCTTTGCCTGGAAGCCTTTGGGACACCCCTACCCTGTCCCCACCTCCGGCAGCCACCCCGCTCCGCCTACACCAGCCATGCTCGGAAGCCTGGAAGTCCCAGAACGGGTGGGGTAGGTGGCGCGGGGCAGCTTCAAGCGGCGGTGGCGGCTGCAGGGTGGGGGGGTGTCCCGAAGGCTTCCAGGCAAAGGTCTGGAAGCCTTCGGGACCCCCCTACCCTGCCCCCGTCGCCGCTGAGAGCCTTCCGAGCTCTCAAAGGGCTTTCTCCAATGTCGGAGGGGGGCCCTTTGAGAGCTCGGAAGGCAAATGTCGGTGGTGGCTCCGGGGTCCTTCCGAGGCCACCGCCGACATTTTCCCCCAGCTGAGCGGCAGGGCTCCCGCTGAGCTGGGGGAAAATGCCCCTTCCGAAGGGGAATGCAGGCAGTGGCTTCGGAAGAGTCCTTCTGAGGCCACCGCTGCCATTTTCGCCCAGCTGAGCGGTGGGGCTTCAAAGCTCCCACCGCTCAGCTGGGGGAAAATTGGGCTATGGGCAAAAATCGCAAAGTGATTTCCCCCCATAGTCAACATCGTAATGCGATCGCAAAAGTGATCGCAAAATCCGCATCGGTATGCAGATTCATCGTTAAACGGGGCGCTCGTTAAGTGAGGCACCACTGTAGTTACATGCCATTAAGTTGATTCTGACATGTGTTCACCCTTTCCAGAGTTTTCTAGGTAGAGAGTACACAGAAGTGGTTTACCGTTCTCTTTTCCCAGGGACATTCTGCATCTGTGCAGCTTCTCCTAGAAGGCACAGTGAGAAATCAAACACCCAACTTCTGACTATACAGGCAAATGCCTAGCTCAATGAAGTATCTTATAAGGGTCAGAAAAATCTCACCATCACAAAAAAAACAAAAACCCTAAGTGCATTGTGATGTTTAAGAAATTTTTTTAAAGTAAAATTCATTGTAGACCTGTACTCTACAACAGATTCAGGGTCACCCTCTTTATAATCTTCTCGGTTCTGACAAAGTAAATCCAGGGGCCCTCTTACTTTGCGCCCATAGGGCGCAAAGTACTTTCTTGGGGTATGTCTCTATAAGCATATAAGAATGGCTGCAATTTATTATCCCAATCATTTGGGTTCTCTGCTACATATGCATGAATCATTCTCATCAAGGTCCAATTAAATATCTCCACTAGACCATTGGTCTAGCGATGGTAAGGAGAAGAAGTGATGTGGTAATTCTGCAGATTTGCCACGATCTCTTCATCAACTTGGAGGTAAAAGATGTTCCCAAATCCATTAGTATTTCAGAAGCAAAGCCCATTCAGCACATATAGTTAATTAAAGTATTGGCCACATTTTCGGTTTCTATATTTCTTAGGGGTACCGCTTCAGGGTATCTAGTGGCTCAATCTATAATAGATAGGATGAATCTATTCCCACGTCTAGTTGCTCTGGGTAGGGGTCCCACTGTGTCTAGACCCAAGCGTTGGAAAGGGGTCAAGATCATGGGCAATGGGCATAGTTTAGCCCTTGTCTTGTCATTACCAGTACCTTGCTTTTGGCAAGTATCACAGCTTTGGCAGTATTATTTAACTTGCTTCCCCATTCCAGGCCAATAAAAGTTCTGTGCCACTTTTTGCTTGGTGTGAGAGATTCCCATGTGTGTCCTAAATACACCTCTGTGTGCTTTTTCTATAATCATTTCTCTGTATTTAACAGGGACAATTAACTGTTTGTGGGGTCCTTCATGAGAGCATGAATCTTTGAGGCCAAGATATTTTATGCCATTTTCTCTCTTTCAGGGGTTTTCCTTCTAACTAGGTTGTGTTTTTCCAAGCAGCTGGCCTCAGCTACTCCCAAGCTCACAACCCTTGTCACAATATTTCCCTTTCTGGGCAATTTCTGTTTCCAGACACAATAACAACTTTTGCTTAGCTTTTATTATCCCCTCAGATCTATCCTGACCTAGGCTTCTACTCTATCTGCCACTGCCCTTTACCCCGGATTGTAAATCATGGGGTAAAATGGGTTCTCTTGAGTAGATATTTTCCTTCTCTTAGGATTTCCCAGGTCTGGGTCCAGAAGTCCCAAACCAAGACTCTAACCACTTCTTACCACAGATTCTGACCCTATCTAGCTAGGAATACCTTTAAACTCAAGCCTATTCAACTTTTCAGTGGATTGTTTCATATCCCAATACTGTGCCACCAATTTGTCACGATTCCATGTGGCCCCTGATTGTTTCACCAACCAAAGAGCTCATGCTACATACCCCTCAGCTGCCATCAGTTGATTTCATCAACAATACCTATTATTAATTATAGATGTCCAGGCCATATGTCATTTTAAAAGAACCAAATAGAAACTGTTTATCGATACAGGTGTTGACAGAACATGCAATGTTGTTAACTCTTAAACATTCTTCTTCCTCAACCACCATTCTCCCACCCAAACTCTGAAACTCTCTCAACTCTCATGATCTGGGCAAATGCCACAGTCCTATTTCCAGTTCTGAAAAAAATTGCACTCCCCTCCTGTGGAAAAAAAAATGCAGTTTTAAATTTCATCATTTTCTGCTAATGAACATGAGCTCACCGAGAAGTTTTCTTTGTCTTTGTTTTGTTTGGACTTCATTCTCTCTTTTTTTAAGTTAAAGCTGAAACATGTGTAAAGATTTGTAAGGGAAACCCAGGAAAAAAGAGAATTCACATCAGTATACAGTTTAGTCCAGATATAATACACCATAATCTATTGTTTGTAAGTCTGATGCTCCTTTTTCAGTATCATACAATGTTTCTTGTTGAAAATGCATTTAAGCAAGTTTGGCTGTGCGTTATTTCATTATACTAATGAAACTGGGTGGCAGCAGTGGGGTATCTGTATTGCTTATGACACTTTGTGCAATGTAAACTGCTTCATAATGGCCTAAAATAGTCTGTTTGATGAATACCATTGTGCCAAACAGCGTGTGACTAATGTGAAGCTGTGAGTATGGCAGAGACTAAGGAAAGGGTGGAGGCACTTTCAATCATTCTTGGAAATATAACATTTCTTCTCAAACAGCCAGTTTCTCATTATATGTTGACTGACATTCCCCAGACATTAATGCATCTGCTAAGAAAATGACTCTTATCATTAGGACAAAAGAGAATGTTAGTTTCAAATAGGGAGGATTTGACAGCAGTTAGGGACAACAGAAAGAGCTCTGTCCTACCAGAAAATAAATGCCCTAGAGAAACAACCCATTTTACAGATGTCTAAAAATGCAAAAAATGCAGAAAAAAGAAGTAGAACAGAGAGTGGTATTCTAAATCAGACCTCTGAAAGCTCTTCCAGTCCTTGATTATAAACTCTTAACTAAACATGAGGATGAATATCAAAATGAATCACAATATCACTGATTCGTTGAATATTCATTCCTTCCTATTCGTGAGATCTGGAGACCCCAAAAATATGAAGAGATGAATATACACCCTTTATATTCATTCATTCATCTCTGTGTCTATGCTTGCATGGATCAGCTGATCTGCTCAAGAATAGGCAGAAAAAGGAATCCTGACTGAAGGGACATTCCCCCCCCACACACGCTGTTTGCAATGGAATGGAAGCTATGCTGTTGGAATGGAAATCACCATTCTGGCAATCTGTTCTGATGGGGGCAGCAGCAGCAGCAGAGCAGGAGGAAGCAGCAGAAAAAGGTAGGAATTGGGAAGTGACATGGCAGTGAGAAGGGGGTGAGGCATGCTGTGGTGGTGGAGGTCCAGTGTTAAAATACCTGATGAAATGACATCAATCTAAATGGAGACTGCAGCCAAGAAATCAAAAGACTGAGACTTGGAAGGGCAGAAATGAAGGAACTAGAAAATACCATCAAGTGTAAGGATGTGTGACTAGAGATCAAGACAAGATCATCCACTCTCTTATATTCCCAGTCACCATGTATGAGTGTGAAAGCTAGTCAGTAAAGCTGAGAGGAACCTAAATGATTTGTCAGAAATGTGGATACCCTGGACTGCAAGAAAGATGAACAAGTGGCTCGAAGAGCAAATCAAACAAAGGCAAAGATGTTGAAACAGAGGTTGTCCTACTTGGGGGCATATACTGTAATAAGAAGGCAAGATTCTCTGGAAAAGACAATAATGCTGGGAAAGGTGGAAGACAGCTGGAAAAGGGGACACCAATGTGGATTGACTCCATAAATAAACCATAGTTTTGAATTTACAAGAGCAGAGGAGGGCCGATGAACAAAGGACAATTTGTAGATAATTGATTCATAGGGTCGCCATAGGTTGTAGGTGGCTTGATGGCACATAATAACAACAACAAATGCATTTGGAAATGTAAATTATTTAACATGAAAGAGTTAGTACTAGTGAAATTTCAGAAAGACAAAACAGAGGCAGGCCAACATATTATTGCATGATTAGATTAGGCATCCTTCAGTCTTGAGAGACTATGGTAACATGCTCTGTATGGAGGATTTGGAACAGCATCTAGTGTGGCTGAGAAGGCCAATTCAAGAGTGACAATCCCTTCTACACTGAAGACAAATAAATCTGTCCCCTGTCCACCTCCCTGATTTTGCTGGTTTTGGGACTGCCTCTTTGCCTTGGCCTGCTGGACAAGGTTCTCTTCAAAATGGGAAAGGCCATGCTGCACCACCTGCCTCCAGGCTGAATGCTCAGATGTAAAGGTTTCCTATCTGTTGAGGTCCATTTTTAAGGCCTTCAGATCCCACTTACAGATATCCTTGTATCACAGCTGTAGTATCCCTTTGGGGCGATTTCCCTACACTAATTCTCCATACAGGAGATCTTTTGGAATCTGACCATCAGCCATTCTCATGACATGCCTTAAATCATGCACGACTGTTGCATGACTTAAGAATTAAAGGCCTGGCCTGATATTATGCAGCATTGCATTCACATAGTGGCAGAGAAAAGGAAGAAGGAGGAGAAAGGAAATGTTCCCCAAAAAAAACCAAAACCCTGCTGTGAAGAGTGAATATGGTCAAGAGTGACCGCTGTTTCAACAGCCTTGTCCAAACCCATAACCAGTGTCTTTCCATTGTTTCCAGTGCATATTCTCACAAGCCTTCCTACCTACAATCATCTTATCAGAGCTGGCAATGAATATAAATAATATCTTCTTCACTAGTGAATCATGGCGCCTGTGTATCCTTGTTTGTGCTACATTTTAGTAAACTGAATCTTGTCCAAATAAGCGTATTGAAGTCCAGGTGGTGAAAGCTAAGGTAGGAAATTCTATTTCAACAGAAATAGCAGTAGAAAGGAAAAGCTTCTGAACTTTTAAAAGATGTGCATCCAAAGATGCATGCCTGTTGTTACAGGATTTATATTCAAGTTTACAGCATTGCCAAGATGTATTATGCTGTCCAACTTTGAAGTTTTGTTTGCACACCTATTTCAGTAGATAGACAAAGACCCCTTTACTTACTGTTTGGAGTGGTGTGGGTGCTCTCAAGATTGCTCTCATACGTACCATTCAAGTGGAGTGAGACAGGATGAGGTATTTTATGGTGTACTTGATAAGAGAATTATAAAGTTGTGTGTACTTAGTAAGTAAATCTACAGGAATAAAGCTCTAAAGCAAATATAGTTTAACTCAAATAACACAACTTATACAAAATGGGCAGAGCTATTGCTTTGTTTCATGGATGTTTATGGTCAGAAGCACCAAAGAAGTCATGTGGGCCTTTTTGAACATTGCTGTGCTTCTTTTGTGTGCCCTTTCTGTGTTTTTCAGTGGGAAAGGGTGCTGTATTTGCACAGAGAGTCTACACAAATTAAGGAGATGCTGGTGAGGCAAAATAATGATCCATATCTTGGTTGTGACACTGAGAGAGTTGTCTTGGAGAGTTGTGGCAGCTTAAACCCACAACGGCAAAGAAGTGAATATTCCTTACATTCCCAGTCTAAGGTTGGAAATTCCAGCAGGTAGGTGTGCAAATGTTCATCATAAACCTCACTAAGTAGCTGTATGTAATTCCGATTATTACTGTTCTAACGCGTCTCCCCACACCTTAGTTTTTCATGCTTTACTCACAAAAAGTTGGTTTACCAAAACTGATAGGTGAGTGTCCCATTGAGCTTCTCTGAATAGAAAGTCTTTTATCACAATAAGAATGGATTCTACCACCTGTGCAAACATGGTTGTTAGAAGAACAGATAGCAAGGTTTATTTCCCCTCATGGGGACATGATAGCATAGGCATCCTTCAGTCTCGAGAGACTATGGTAACATGCTCTGAATCGAGGAGTGTCCTCTCCAGAGCATGAAGCCTGGGTAAGGTAATATGGAGGATAGGCTGTTACCCAAGCAGCAGATCCCCCCTCTCCACATTGCTGAAATGGTCCAATGGAAAGGCAAGAGCCAATACAACTGGTTCCAGCAATGACATGATAAAAAAAACTATACAAGCAGTATGATCCCACCTCGTTACACTGGCATGCCCTTTCATTCAGAGAAGATCAACAATAGATTTTTATAGACTGATCAAATGAGTTGTTTAAGACAGAACACAACAACTGTGAGCTGATCTAGGACAACCATTTGAGGCAAAACCATAAAAAGAGGCTTCTGTGCCACAGATATCATCACAGGAACAGTTATAGTGATATCACACTGAGGTCTGATTCTGGTGCTTGTGTCATCTGTTCTGCATTTATATCAACCCAGACTGTCCTATTGAACCGAACTTCAAAACCAGAGTTTAAAAAATTGCATGCTGAACATAGTATGAGCCTACATAGAAATCTTAAACAGCCATTTCATAAAGGATAGGATATAGAGAGAATGTAATGTAGTGTGGTCTACCACACAGAGCTAGTCCTACGATTAGGCAGAGTGGAGCAACTGCTTCAGGCAGGAGATGCTTGTGGGCAGGAAGCTACAGTGAACTGTTAGAAGATGGAGCTGCATATGTCAAAGATGCACACACATTGCCAGGACCAAAACACTTGAATTAAAATTCTACTACAGGTCTGCCAGTTGCTTTCTGCAAGATGATAGAGACTTAATCTTGTCCTTCACCTTGGAAAGCAACTAAAATATAGACATAATTTTACAGACAGAAACATGGCTGTGCCATAGGTTCCCTGGTGTCGCCCATGGCTGGTTTTCCTGGACTGTGCAGTTATTATAGGATCCAACGGCAGCTTAGGAAGAGAACCTACATGCACTGATTAATACCTGTGGTTTGACTTTCATCACCCATTGCAACACAAACCAGGGATCATCACAATGTTAAACCATGGAACACGAAACATCCCCTCCTCCACAGAAGCCAAGAAGAAGGAAGATAGACATCTGAAGTCAGACCTTAAGGCCTATGGATATCCAGCATGGGCGTTTAACAAGGCAATGTCCTGAGCCAGCAGGACAGTGGAACAGTCGGAGCTGATGGAAGAACCTGGTCATTCCTTACATGGTGGCTACGTCTGAAAAGCTCAAAAGGTTTTTTGCTAAACACCACATACCCATGCACTTCAAACCCATAAACATACTAAGGCAGAGACTCATCTACTCAAAAGACCAAACACCAAAACACAACAGGAGCAATATAGTATATGTGGTCCAATGTAAAGAGGAGCGTTCGGAGCTCTACATTGGAGAAAGCAAACAGCTACAAAACAGGAGAATGGCCCAGCACAGGAGGTGCATTCAGGACCACAATCAGAAGTGTCCCTTCATTTGAAGGACAAAGGACATTCATTTGAGGACCAAAATGTTTACATTTTGGACGAAATAGACAGGTGGATTGTTAAGGGGGACATACATGTGCAAACAGAAAATCCCTAATTCAACAGGGGTGGAGGCCTTGGATACAATCTATCTCCTATTTATTGTGCTGCCCTTTCATCCATCCCCAGAAAGAACAGGATCACACACACCAGAAAGACCACTGTTAACAACTGTTGACAACTCACAGCAAAGAAGGGCAATGCCAAAAAATGCTCCAACTACCATACAGTTCCACTCATTTCACACACGACTTTCTCCAAGGTAGGCTTCAGCAGTATGTGGACCAAGAACTCCCAGAAGTACAAACTGGATTTTGAAGGGGAAGAGGAACTAGAGACCAAATTGCTAACATGCGCTGGATTATGGAGACAGCCAGAAAGTTCCAGAAAAATATCTACTTCTGCTTCATTGACTACGCAAAAGCTTTCGACTGTGTGGATCACAGCAAACTATGGCAAGTCCTTAAAGAAATGGGAGTGCCTCACCACCTTATCTATCTCCTGAGAAACCTGTACGTGGGACAGGAAGAAACAGTTAGAACTGGATATGGAACAACTCATTGGTTCAAAATTGGGAAAGAAGTATGACAAGGCTGTATATTGTCCCCCTGCTTTTTTTAAATTATATGCAGAATGCATCATGCGAAAGGCAGGACTGGATGAATCCCAAGCCGGAATTAAGATTGCCAGGAGAAATATCAAGAACCTCTGATATACAGATGATACCACTCTGATGGCAGAATGTGAGGAGGAATTAAAGAGTCTCGTAATGAGGGTGAAAGAGGAGAGTGCAAAAAACGGTCTGAAACTCAACATCCAAAAAACTAAGATCACGGCCACTGGTCCCATCACCTCCTGGGAAATAGAAGGGGAAGATACGGTGACAGTGACAGATTTTACTTTCATGGGCTTCATGATAACTGCAGATGGTGACAGCAGACATGCAATTAAGAGATGCCTGCTTCTTGGAATGAAAGTGATGACAAACCTAGACAGCAGAGATATCACCTTGCTGACAAAGGTCCACATAGTCAAAGCTATGGTTTTTCCAGTTATGTATGGAAGTGATAGCTGGACCATAAAGAAGGCTGACCACCCAAGAATTAAGCTTTCAAATTGTGGTGCTGGAGGAGACTCCTGAGAGTCCCCAGGACTGCAAGGAAAATAAACCTATCAATTCTGAAGGAAATCAACCCTGAGTGCTCACTGAAAGGACAGATCCTGAAGCTGAGGCTTCAGTACTTTGGCCATATCATGAAAAGAGAAGACTCCCTGGAAAAGACTTTGATATTGGGAAAGTGTGAAGGCAAGAGGAAAAGGGGACATCAGAGGATGAGATGGTTGAACAGTGTCATTGAAGCTACCAACATGAATTTAACCCAACTCCAGGAGGCAGTGGAAGATAGGAGGGCCTGGTGTGCTCTGGTTCATGGAGTGACGAAGATTCGGACATGATTTAATGACTAAACAACAACAAAGGAGAGTGATCACAAGAATTCCAATCCAGCATTTCTGTTCTGAAAGCAATTTGAGGGTTGGAAGCACTTGCAAAAGATTAGGAAGAAATGCTATATGTTGAAGCCTATCATAACTGAACAGCTGTAGGATGATTATCCCGGATCTCTGTTTTCTCTTTGCCATTTGACACCGAGAATTCTGAAATTTGTAGTGTCCATTCATTGTCTTTACATGATGCTTATATGTATGTGTATGAACAAGCACATATGCAGTCACATACACTTAACAACAACAAACAAGAACAAACAACTCACGACAATGGGCGGAGAAGGATTGCAGAAGTGGAATTTTCATTCACCCCCAGTTCTTTGTCCATCTAGAGGCTATTCAGACCAGGGGGAAATGAAACCAATCTGCAGACTATATCAGGGGTCTCCTACCAATTCTCCTCAGACTGAACAAACTACTTGGATGAGTAGCGAAACATTCCATCCTAATTAGAAAGAAATCATATTGCCATGACTCACTTCCAGATAACCTCAGCTGGATGACTGAGAATCTTCACAGTTGTAATTATACTTAAATTGTGAACACAGATTATATTTTTTCAGCATTACTATTGTTTTTATTCTAATTATTAAAACATTGGATATTCCCAAAGAGAACAAATCTTTGGTTTAAAAATGAGTTATGATTACTTGTAGACTTAAAAAAAATGAAAGAATGAGGGGTAGGCAAACATTTAGTTCAATTCAGTCTGAATTCTTTGTCTTACAAACTGCAACAAAATCACTTTGAGGTGATTAGTAGCCCATTATTTGTTCCCATAATTTTCCTTTCTTCTATGAATTTCCTTTGTTCCTTCCTTAGCTCCTTCCCTTCTTCCTCCTCTCTCCTGGTTAAGAGCTGAGCAATTTAGATAACTCAGGTCTTCTTCAAAATGCTACTGTGACCTACTCCACTCAAATCCCACATGATGGCACAAGTTTCACACACATAGGCCCTTAATCCATCATACTGGGTCTGCTGCAGGCTAAAAGAGAAGAAGAAAACAAATCTCCAGTCCACAATCACCAAAATTCTCCAAACCGCTCTTTGAAAATTCAAGTAAAGCAGATAATAATCTCTCTCTATTCACACTAACATGCTTCCCTCACAAAATGGGCTGCCAGTTTCAACCACAGAGCAATTCCTTCTCAGGGGATACGACTGGAGTTTCTTCTTGCTAACCAGAAATGTCTATGAAGATTTCCAGGCCACAGTTCACTCAAAACAGACTCACACTGATGCACCCTTTTGGTACCTTTACTTCCACTAAGGAAAAAATATGTGGTGAGCTCTATTCTTTTTCTCTCTAAAGAGAGAGAGAAAGAGAAATTATACTTACCAACAACTAAGCCCATTGAAGATCTGTCCACTCCTGTATAGGTCAGTTGGATATGGTTAGTAAAGACTGTGTAAATGTGGATAAGTTCATATGTGATGTGCCATCAAATCACATCCAACTTACAGCAACTCTAAAATAGTATTCAGGTTATGTGAGACATTTAAGTAGTATTTTTACCACTGCCACTAAGTGAATTTTCATGGCTAAGCAAGGATGTGTATTCATGTCTCTTAAGTGCTAGTCTATCACTCTATTACACTATACTGTTTCTCATATTGTGAATAGGACAGGGATACTGATCTGTTTTTTGTAAATATTGACATTAAAATCTGAAGTTTCATTTCAGCTCCTCAACACCACTAGTTATGTCCCATACAGGGACTGGTGTGGTGTGACTATGGGAGTGTAATGCAGCAAGCACCACAGATCTACATGTAGCTGAATCTTCTGTGTGTCTATGTGTGTGTGAAACTGCAGTCCTAAATTCAACATAGCTTACTTCTAAATAAGGGCGTACAGGACCATAGACCATAACTATATTATGGCATGGGTTATAAATTTTTCATTTATTTCCCTCCCCATGCTAAGTTATTTAGGGTGTTCATTTCATTTCATTCACTTAGTTAAATTTGGGGGGGAAAGAGAGACATTAAAAAGGATGGGATAAAAAAGAATATCTTTTTCTGAGATGTTATTTCTTGTGAGGTTGGACAGTCAAGCTCCTAATCAGTTATAGATAAAAAGAAATGGCTAATCAAAATACAATTACATTTCCCCCTGCCTTTGTAGTTATTTTTGATGATCTTCCTGCAGTGCTTCTCCTACAGTAAATTAGCAATGGGTGGGGGCAAGGATGAATAAGCATTAGCAAATAGTACTAGGGATCTTTAAGTAAAAACCTGAGTTTCATTTTCTTTATTGTTTTATACTGACATTTCAGGCTTTCTTTATTCCTACATTGGCATTCATGCACAATTTCTAGACACTTACTTATGCCTTTTCCTTAAAGCACACACTTATTTACTCATTCTATTTAGATAATGTTTCCCTTAATTGATTAAACCATGTCTGTGCATACTTTTCAGCTGAAATTCATACACCTTTTTATAAAATTAGTTATTTTATTTAGTGCAAGAATTTATTTACATATTTCACCCAACATCTGCATTTCACCTCATTGACTGAAGGATATTTGCACACGGTTTTAGAAATTGTTCGTATCTTAGCTGTTTGCATTTTAAAGAGAATAGACATCAGTTTTCTTTGCATTTTACTTCTCCAAAATGTATTCTCAGCCTCATAAATACACAAATTCTTGAGGCAGGATGTGCTTTTTTCCTCACTGTGACTTTTAGGAGTTGGAAAAACATAACTTTCATCAAAGCTATCAAATCCAATGAAATTCTTTCTCATTCTTTTCCAAGTGCAAGTATTTTAAATAAATGAGAACTGGTTAAAGTCTCACTGAAAAGAAGTTTTACTTGAACATAACGGTTCAATGAAACAAATAAGGTACATTAAAAAGTACATAAATAGCTTATTTGGTTTTTAAATAGTGACAGGGTTTATTGTATTTTCATATTATTATATGATTTTTAAAATGATTTTACTGTATATTGTGGATCACCCAGAGAGTGACAACAATAATGTAGTGGTATGGAAATGGAAATAAATTTACACACACACACACACACACACACACACACACACACACACACACACACACACACACACACACACACACACACACACACACACACACTAAATTACAACCTTAGAAAACAGTTTAACACATACAGTAATAGTAATTAAAATAGCCATCTAAATTTTTAAAAGCTTTCAAAACACTTAAAAAGAATATAGATACAGTACAGCATCCAGAAGAGACTGCCTTGCCCAATATAGTTATAAAAAGCCTACCAAAAATGGTAGGTGTTTAACATATGTCAAAAAGAGAACATAATACAAAGTACAAAGCTCAAGATGGAAAATGCATAACTGCCATGCTGAAGAAAGCTATCCCACCCACGTTTCCTGTAAATCCAAATTCATAAGCCTGTGGGTTGAACAAAGATCCACAATTTATGAAGATAGAACATGTTTAATATTAAATCATTTCTCTGCCAAGTGGTTATTTATTTATTCTCTGATGTTCGATACATTTCTAGATGTCAGCCCCATTAAGCAGTAACTTGCTCCCTTTGAGCCTTCGATTGTCAACAACAGGCGAGAACAAAGAGACTTTAAAAATCCTTTGACAGGCATCTGTTTTCTTGAAGCAGTTTATTTATAAATGGGAGAGAAAAGACAGAGGCCCAATCCATCTTTAGGTTATAAGATGCACCTGCAAATAAAGCTAACTTCCGCTTAAAGCCCAGGACTTTTCAACTGCTTATAGAAAACACAGGCCTTCAGCTGCTATATCTTTCAGTAGACAGAAAACAAAGTGCACAATATTGATATATCCAGAGTTGAGAAAGTGTTGCATCACAAGATGATGATGCTAGAACGAGAGTATAGAATGTTGCATATCCACTATGAACTAAAATTAGCCCTATTCATTTGTTTTGGTCAATACTGAGTGTTCTATCCATGTACATCAAAAGACACCAGCTGGTCATAGAAACTCTTCCTTCTTCCCATCTCCTCTCTTAATTTTCTTCCCATTGGAGAACATTCTGGAATTTATGCCACTACAAGCATATAAAACACAAGTCCTATGCAGGCATTCATCTATCAGGTGGAGGAATATATCTGTGGTGGACATCAGGGGTGCTCACATAAACCCCCATATTGCCTCTGCATGTACACAATTTATCACCAGTTAAACCTTCCTCCTCACCTATACTTCAATGAGGCCTTTCTCATTGAGAGCAATGGTGTGAAGAGGAAACTTTATAGCTTAGCTGTCCTCTGTGAATTACTGGCTCCTCCTGTCCTTTGCAACCGTTCAGCTTTGTACCACAGGTTCTAGCATTATGAGAGGAAGAGAAAAGCTTTACCCTGTCAATTTTCTACCTACTGTAATTGTGGATACTTCCTCATGTCCCCATTTATTCCCTTTTTGTCAAAGGGAAACCACCACAATTGTATTTTAAGTTAATCACGTGTGAACCTGATTATGATGTGGTTGCCTCACTCTGTTGCACTGCAGAGTCATCTCTGGCAAGACAGTGAAAGAGGTTCTTGCCAGTCACTAGTTCATGATTTCCCCAAAATCCTCATATAGGATTTTTTTTTAAAAAAAAAATCATGTATTTGTGAAAGTGGTGAACTAGAAGAAGGGACAGATAAGAAGAAAAGAACCAGAGAGAAGAGGTGTGAAGTAGGAGGAACAATAGAGGATGATTGCAACAGGACTAAGCATATAACAAAGTAACACTGGTAAGAGAACAAGTTCAAAGAGAATTACAAAGGCCTTATATCTGTTAGAGTCCTGTTGCTAGAGAATGATTAGGTCCTAACTAGAGATGGAGATGAATAAAAAAATGGTGATTTGATATTCGTCAAGGTTAACGGATCAGTGAATACGAATATATGAATACAGTGGAACCTCTACTTATGAACATCCCTACCTACTAACATTTCAACTTACGAACGTCTTCTGGGACAGAGGAAGTTCGTAAGTAGAGGTTCCACTGTATTCTTTGACGAACTGATGAATTGATCTGTCAATTCATCTGCAATTTATACAGCTACAACACAGGCCCCTGATGACCTAGAGACACTAAATTCACAGGGAAGCTTTCTCAGACAGTTTTCTACAACTCCTGAAAGTTTGGTGAACATTGGATTGTGGGCCCCTGTGTTATATAGTCACAAAGAGGACCCCACAGGAAAGCTCCCCCCAGGTACTTATTGAATCCAGAATCACAACTGGGCTTCCTATGTCTTTTCCCAAAAAGCCTACCAACATTGGTGAAGATTGGACATCAGAACTGCGAGCTATTCACCCACAAATTGGGTCCCCCCAGGAGAGTTTACCACATGGCATAGAAGCCCATGGCATTGAGGGAGTTATATTTAGCCCAAACAGAATGAGAGATCCCTTTGGAATGAGAGGCACTGGATTTGTCTTCAGCTCAGCAATTTCCAGTAGAGTTTGCCCTCAGGAGGACTGGAGGCAAGGAGGTATTTGGCAGTGTGGCAGGCTTTTTGGCTCCGTCAGGCACTGAGGAAGTCGGCAGCAGGAAAACAGGCTCTTTTGGCCCCATTGTGAACTAAGGGAAAAGGCAGCAGAACAGACTCTGGTCTTCTACAGCAACATCAGATTTGCCTGCAAAGGAAAGGTTTTTGCCCCCAGGAGGCAACTGAGGTTGCTTGCAACTTCCAAAAGTGCCAGCAGCACCATCAGATGAACAGGGTTGGTGCTGCTAATGGCGGTTAATCCACGGGGCCACGGGGCTGTTGGAAACAGATCAGCTCTGCAATCTGAAGCCGGGCAATGGGGTGACAAAGATGCTCATTTAGAACTAGAAAGCTGGGGATTGCAACTTGGCTGCTGAGACTGCCTGGATATGATAAAGATAGCCCTCAAAGGTTTGGGGAGGCTTAGACAGGCTGGCCTTCTTGGCATGTGTTGAAAACCATACAAGCTCTGCAGTCTGAAGCTGAGCAGTGGGGCAATGGGGTGATGCCCGGACAGGCTTTGGGTGGGGCAGAGCAGCCAGACCTTTTGGGATGTAACCCAAGTGGAAGGAACTGCAGGATTAGGAAATTGTTCAAACGGCCAGCAACGTCATTGACTTTTTGCCCCATGAGGCACTGAGAAAGTTCGCAGCCAGAAAGCAGGCTTTTTGGCCCCATCAGGGCACTGAGGAGACTCTGGTCTTCTTCTTCTGCAACATCAGATTTGCCTGCAAAGTTACTTAGGTTTGTCCCCAGGAGGCAACTGAGGTTGTCAAAGCAGCAGCAACAGCAGGAGAATAGGATCCGACTGCAAGGTGCTACTAACGGCAGTTAATCAGGGTGGCTGCTGGGCTTCTCGAGCGGAAGATCAGCAGTTCAAATCCATGCAATGGGGTGATGAGCTCTTGTCCCTTATTACTGCTTCTGCCTACCTAATGAGTTAAACTGCTGCTGAGCCACTAGGCTTGTTGATCGGAAGGTCAGCACAGCAGTTTGAATCTGTGAGACCCCGTGGCTTGTCCCAGATTCTGCCAACCTACTCAGGCAGTAGCCTGAGTGGACTTTGGAGCACCATGTTGGCATGGGATGGCTGGACAGGCATTGGGTGGGGCAGAGCCCAGCCCTCTTGGCATGGGGATGCCTGGATAGGATGGAAGGACAGAGGAAAAGGAAGAGGCAGAGGCAAAAGGAAGCAAAAGGAAAGACTCTTGTCTTCTTCAGCACAAAGGTAGTTCAGTTTGCCCCCAGGAGGCAACTGAGATAGCACAACTGCAGCAACAACAGAAGATGAATAGGGTCCAAGGTGCCACTAACGTAATGGCGGTTAATCCATAGGGCTGCTAGTGAGCTGAGCTCCTGTAGTTTGTTCCAAGTTCTGCCTACCTACTGAGTCTGTAGCTAGGAAACAGGAATGAACAGCCTGACAGTTCT
This sequence comes from Pogona vitticeps, assembly GCF_051106095.1. Taxonomy (NCBI): domain Eukaryota; kingdom Metazoa; phylum Chordata; class Lepidosauria; order Squamata; family Agamidae; genus Pogona; species Pogona vitticeps. The sequence goes on from NC_135783.1 coordinate 284,825,061, forward strand.
GAGTGGGCCTGAGACAGGCCCTCTTTGGCACAGGGAATGCCCGGACAGGCTTTGGGGGGGGGGGTTTGAAACAGGCCTGGTTGGTGCTTGGATGCCCATAGGGGCTTGAAAGCAGAGTCTTGCCTTCTTTGGGAACATCACATTTGCCTGCATAGTTGCCCCCAGGAGGCAACTGAGGTTGCATAACAACAGCAACAACAGTTGAATAGGGTGGTGCTACTAATGTAATGGTGGTTAATCCACGGGGGCACTGGGCTTCTCGAGTGGAAGATCAAATCCATGCAATGGAGTGAACTGAGCTCCTGTAGTTTGTTCCAGGTTCTGCCTACCTGAGGCAGTAGGAAGCTGGAATGAACAGCCAGGATGAAGCCCAAGTGGACTTTGGAGCACTAATGTAGCCCTTTGAATAAGCAGGCAAGCAGGCCAGAAAGAACTTGGCCTGATGAGGCAACTTCACCCAACTCAGAAGTCAAGATTTGGAAGGCCCTTGGTCTGATTCTTGGCACAGAATCAGCAGCAGGCAAGACCAAGGCAGCTGGAGAGAGGTGCAGTATTTGGGGCAGGCCCAAGGAGTCTGGAATTGATGCCCGGTGAAGTGGGGGGGGGGGGACACGCCCGCACAGGTTGCACACAGCAGCAACATAGACTGTGGTATGTGGGTTAAACCACTGAGCCACTGGGCTTGTCCATTAGAAGATCAGCAGTTTGAATCCATGTAATGGGGTGAGCTATGTCCCGTTGCTTTTCACCCAGTTTCTGCCAGCCTTCTGGGGCTTAGTAGAGAAGACTAGAGACCGGAATGAATAGGCATGAATAATTGGAATGAAGCCCAAGGAGGTTAGAATCATTAAATATGTATAAATATGCATTTCTGAGATTTTCAAAATAAATGAATCACTGGGTACTGATCCTGGAGATAGGGAGGGACAAGTCACACACAGCACAACTCAGGAGGAAGGAGCACATTGGTCAGGTTTGGGTGGGGCTGAACCTGGCTTTCTTTGCACAGTGATGCCCAAGGAGGGTAGGACGCTGAAGTCAGCAAGCAGCATTTGAGAATCAAGCCTGAGGAAGCTGGAATTAGCATGCAGGCCTCTTGGAAGTGGAAGGAGCTGTGGGACTCAGAAAGTTGTCATGTAGCCAGCAATGTAGAATTTTGGAATGGACCCATCAGGCACTGAGGAAATTGGCAGCAAGGTAGACAGTGGTGCTGTGGGTTAAACTGCAGGGCTGCTGAGCCACTGGACTTGTTATTGGTGTTGTTGTTGTTGTTGTTGTCCATCATGGTATGGCCAGACAGGCTTGGGGGTGCAGAGCTCTCAGGGAATCAGTAGCACTAACAGGAGAAAAGGGTCCAAGCCTGGTGCTACTAACAGCAGTTAATCCATGGGGCTGCGGGGCTGTCGGAAATAGAGGCTCTGCAATCGGAAGCCATGTGATGGGGTGATGCCTGGACAGGCTTTGGGTGGGGCTGATACAGGTCTAAGAAACTCACCTGTCACTCACCAAGAATGTCTAACTAGACTTGCTAACAACCTTCAAAGAAACAAAGATGCTTGTTTACAACTAGAAAACTGGGGATTGCAACTTGGCTGCTGAGACTGCCCAAATATGGTAAAGATAAACCTCAGAAGTTTTGGGGGACTGAGACAGGCTGGCCCTCTTTCCACATTCAGGGATGGGGACAGGCTTTACGTGTTACAAGAGAGGGTTGTCTGGTGCTCTAGTCACGTCCGGGTGTGCCAGAACAGGCTCTGGGTGTGCCAAGATGTTCGGGGGTGCCAGGACAGGCTCAGGGTGTGCCAAGAGTGTTCTCTGGCCCTCTTGTCATGTTCAGAGGTGCTGGGACAGGCTCTGGGTGTGCCAAGAAAGGGTTTAGGCTTGGATACCAAGAGGGCCTGCCTTGGTCTGCCCCACCCAAAAGCTGTCTGCATGTCACTCCATCACCATATCGCCTGGCTTCAGATTGCAGAGCTGATGTGGTTTAACCCATGCCAGGCAGGAGTCCTGCAAAATTTAGCCCACCAGGACTATGTAACGAAGCAGGCAGTCAGGGAGGCAGACGGTGGAACTAACAAAATTATATTGTGGTGACTTTGGCACTTGCCTCATAGGAAAGACAGTCAGCTAAGGAAATTATATTCTAAATATCTCTTGGAAAAACTCTCCACATCGGCCGCTGCTAAGGATCTTCCTGGAAAGGAACAGATAGGCTTTCGCGCCAGAGCGTCCACTCTGGATCATATCCTTTTGCTGACTTTTCTTGCTGAAAAATATGCAATCCACAACAAAACCAAACTTTTTGTTGCCTTTGCGGCCCTCTAAAGGGCATTTGATTCCGTAAATAGAGATCTACTATGGAAAAAACTTTCCAATTGGAATATTGATCCATGCCTGCTATTTTTGCTCCGCCAATTGCATTCCCATAATTCCTGCCAGGTTTGTTTACCTGATTCCAACACTCTGAAAAAAATCCAATTTTCAAAGGTGTTCGCCAAGGTTGCATTTTGGCCCCTCTATTATTTAACTTATTTTTAGCCGATCTTCCTGCGTTTCTTTCCCCTTGCAATCAGTTGGCTCCGGCCCTTAACAGTGTTCCCTTATCCAAACTCCTGTATGCCGATGATACAATGCTGATGTCTCGTACTAGATCAGGTCTACATCACACTTTACTTAAATTTCAGGATTTCTGTGATCCTAATGATCTATCCATTAACCCTAATAAAACCCAAATTTTGGTTTTCCCCCATTCTTGGTCTCCTACCCCTTGGATAATAGGATCTTCCTCCCATCAAGCACACTCTTATAAGTATCTGGGTCTTCTTATTCATCACAAACTCAGCTTGACATTTCATTAAAAAGCTGTCATCTCTTCAATTTCTCCCCAATTAAAAGCTATTTCTAAGTTTCATTATTTTTCCGGAAACCAATATATCCCAGCAGCCATTCAGATTTTTCAGTCTAAGATTCTTTCTCACTTGCTATACGGTGTGCCTATATGGATATACTCAGTTAATTTGGATATTGATCAAGTTGCAACAATGCTTTTTTGCAGAATATTAGAAGTTCCCAACTTAATTTGGCTTACTACTATTTCTTTAGAATTGGGCATTAACTTACCTTCCACAACTGCCTGGTTACTCACATTTAAATTTTGACTCCGTCTTTTTTAAAATTTGCATTCTGGATCCCTGATATATAATTTATTGTGTGATTCTTACTCCTTTTCTTGGTTCCAGCTTATTGAAAAGAAACTCTTTTCTCTTCACATATCCCTGGAATCTTTGGTAGATATAAATCTCACTAGGATTTATTCCATAATCAAGGACAAGCTCTGTCATGCCAAATTCAATCACCTATGTAATAACCTTAATTCTGTATGTTCCCCTCTTTTTGTTGGTCTTTTCCATCTCAGGATCATTCTCCCAAATATTTCCATTCCCTAATAAACCCACATCTAAGAAGAGCTTTTATGTTAGCCCGTTTTAATATTTTTCCTTCGGCACCCATGCCGGTCAATTTCTTAATATCCCTTGTGAAAAAAGACTTTTGTTGTTGTTTTTTAAAGAGACTCCTGACACCTTGGATCATATACTGCTTTAATGCCCTGCTCATTCTCACCTCCAAATTTTTTTTCTTGAACCTTGGATCTCTTTTTTTTCCCAATTCTTCTGAGTCAATTCTTTCTATTTTCATGAGTGATGAATGTAATTCCCTGACCGCTGCTGTTGCAGGTTTCTTATCTGCAATTCTGAAATTGTCCCCTGCTTCTCGCTCCTAATTTGTGAAATTTGTGTAATTTTACTTCTCCTATTTTGCTTGTGTTGTTGTACTTTGTAAATGCCATTGAAGGTTTCAGAACAGAACAGTCAGGGAGGCAAAAGTTGGAACAAACTTAGCCCGCCGGGACTACATCACCCAGCAGGCAGGCAGGGAGGCAGAAGGTGGAACAAACAGCCTGCCATGACTACGTCACCCAGCAGGCAGGCAGGGAAGCAGAAGGTGGAACAAACAGCCTGCCGGGAGTACGTCACCCAGCAGGCAGGCAGGGAGGCAGAAGGTGGAACAAACTTGGAAACAGCAGCAGGAAGGAGTTCTACAAAAATTGGCCCGCTGGGCCAACATGACCCGGCAAGCAGCAGTTATCCCAGTGAAGTGCTTGGAAACAGCAGCAGGCAGGTGTTCTGCAAAAATTAGCCCACTGGGCTGACGTGACCAGGCAGGCAGGCAGGATTTACTTAGAACTTGGTCCAAGGAGGCGACTAGAATCAGTAGCTGGACTTCTGACTGAGGGGCAGGTTTACAGGCCATCAGGCAAGTAGGGAGGTCTTTTTTTTAGGAGGACTGGAGAGTGTGTAGGTGGGCAGGCGGGCGGGCAGAGAGGTGGGGGCAGGCAGGCAGGCAAGCAGGCAGTGTGTTAAGGGAGAGACTATCATTGGAACCCTACCCCTTTGGGTTCAGTAAGGGGAAGCCCAACAAGGGAAGGTTCACCTTGATGAATGACAGTCTCTCCACAGTTATGGGATCCAAACACAAGCGGCATGGTCAGAGTACGTCTCTGAGATGGGAAAACACATGCTCGCTCTAGATGCTGGGGGGGGGGGTGCTGGAAAGGAGGTCCATGGCCACATTGGACAACTCTGGCTATATGACTATTTTCCTAGCCCAGTAATGGAGCGTACCTGACTGGTGAGGCTGAGGGGGCTCAGCCAGATATTCCCGCACCATTATATCTGCCGAATCCTCCTCAGCCGGCTATCTTTCCTCTGAGGCAAGTGACAGGGTCACCACAGAGCTCCAGTAATGGTGGTGGTGAATGGAGCCTTCACCAGGGGAAGTCCTCCCCTGTGGTTTGGGCAAACCACCCTGCCCCTTCTGGCCTGATGTTCCCATCACTCCACACAAGCGTTGTGCCCCAAACGCCCTGTGGACCTTAGTGAAGAGCTCCATTCTCCACTCCTCAAGGTCTGAGCTATGTGCTGCCAAGACCCCCTTGATTCGAGGATCACACAGGCAGGCCATGCGGTACACTCTGTCGCTGTAGACAGGATGGAGTCGTTTCTGCATGCCTGCCTGCAACCTCTTCACCAAAGCCCTGGTCCATGGAAGGAGGGAGGATCCTGATGCCAAAGCAGTCTCCGGGGACCAAGTGAGGGCATGAATCAGGGGGATGACCTGCCCCAGGCTTGCCATATAACCACACGTCCATGATTTCCAGGAAGGGCTTGAGCACCTCCACCATCTGGGAGATGGCCAGCCAATCTGTGGCACTGATGCCCACCTCTCTCCCCTTGGGCAGAATGGGCATGGAGGACATGATGTCCTCCAAAATGGCCTTCTGCTCCACCAGGCAGGACACCATGGTGTACGTGGAGTTCCACCTGGTCAGCAGGTCTGTCAGGAAAATGTGGGTCTCCTGACCCAACTCCTCCTGCCTCTCGTGCAGCCGACGGCCAGCTTTCAGGCAGTGGGAGAAGTGGCCCACCAGTTGGCAGCATGTATACGATGCCCTCGAAGCCCGCCGCATTCAATGCTACCAACATGTTCCTCCCAGCATCTGTGACCATGTGGTCATCTCCCCCTCCGGTGTCCACTCCTGCAGCATGGACAGCAACTCATTGGTGATGTTTGTCCCTGTCACCTGAGCTTCCATGTGCTGAGCCTGCAGCAGAATGGACCTGTAGCCTGGGGGCAGGGCAAGGGTCTCCCCTTGCGGTCCTGTCACCAATGCCCTGCCACTACTCAAGTCCCCTGGCTGCCACCAGTGGGCTGTGACTGAGAGGTAGCCGTGCTGACCTCCACTCCACAGGTCCGCTTTGAAGTGCACCTTGTGCCACTGTAACCATGAAAAATGGTCACACACCACTTCCCTCACAGAGTCATAGAGTGAGGGCAGCACTCTAGAACTGAGAGTTCTCCATGAGGGGAGGTCGTACTAGGGGGCAAAAAATGCAGCAACCGATGGAAGGCTTGGGATTCCACAATGGACAGTGGATGTCCAAGCAGGGTGATCATCTCAGTGACAAGAGAAGTGGCCGTCTGCTGGACCTTGCCCTTCAACTGCTGGCTGTGGATCATGGAAGACCCAACAGGTGCCGCTTCATGGATCATGGCCTGCCTCATGCTTCTGGCCCAAAAAACCCCTGTGGCTGCCCTTTGGAAGGGAGGCGCCTCCTCCTGCTTGCCCTGGAGCTGCTCTTTTCCCTCTCCCAGACGGCATGGACGAAGTGCTTTCCATGGACAGGAGACTTGGGTGGTGTCTTTCCAGATGTTGGTGGAGGGCGGTGGAGGACAGATGCCTGGGGTCTGATCCACTCTGGACCACCCCAAGGCAGGTATTGCAGTGTGCCAGTTGTGGGTCATCACTGAGTGCCATGAAATGATCCCACATGGCCCCTCTGCCATGTTTGCTCAAATGAGGACCCACTGCCTGCCCCTGACTGCTGGTCTAGGAAGAACTCTCTGTCCCAGGGATGCTGCCAGTCTGGGAGGAGGGAACAGATGACTCTGGGGACAGGGGTGGGGCGGGGCTGTGAAGCTTGCCCTGCCATTACTGGTTCCAAATTGGACTGGAGATCTTCGGAAACCAGTAACTCCTCAGATTCCTCTAGGAAGAGGAGCGGCAGTTCTTTTGGAACCTCTAGAAGCTTTGGTTCCATGCCTGCCTGCAAGGCCACCAGAGGAGGGACAGTGGCACTGGTAGTGTGTGCATGTGTGACAGTAGGTGTGGATGTGCACGAGGTGGTCATGATGACGGTGCTGCTACCTAGCCTGCATAGTTTCACAGCCTTCTTACCCTTGGATTGCCCCAGAAGAAATCCCTTCATTTTCTACTGCCTGTCTAACAAACCAACTAAACAAATAAAGCAATGGAGATTGAGGAAGGAAACTAATAGAGGGTCAGAGTGTGTGTGTAAATTTTATTTTTAGAATGATGGTGGTGTAATTGTTTTACTAAAATGCGACCTGCCAGCCTAAAAAAAGCCCCCCTCAGTATAATGTAATTAGGAAAATTTCCCCTCCGACCCACTGTGGCAGAGAAGCCAAAAAAAGGAATGCTGGATCCAGCCACCCACCAAATTCTACGAGAGACACAAGCCTCCCTAAAATGAACTTTTGATAATCCTCCCACCCACCCACCCACCCACACACACACACACACACACACACAAAAACCAGTCTGGGGAAAGGAAAATATGATTCTCCTAAAATAAAGTTTTGAAACCTGAACATAAAGGAAAAGAAATTGCACAATCATACGGCAACAGTCCCCCCCCCCCCGGACAATACATACACACACACACAAGCCTCCAGGGGGAAAAAATTGATTGATTTGAATTTGAAATAAAATTAAGTCCTTCTGAAGAAGAGCCTAAGCTACCTGAAATCCCTCCCCCAATTCCCAGTAAAGTTGATGATGATTGAAGATGAAAAAGAAAAATATAAGTCTTTGCTTTGCTGCTGCAAAAGAGAAATCACAAGATTATCGGCAAGCCAGCGAGCAGCAACTGTTCTCACTCTGGAGAACACGAACAGAAGTGGGAAACAGCCAGATAGGAAAAGCTTATATGAAGCATCTGTAAAAGTTGATACACCTTTCAGCGGCACTATGGCTGCTGGACATGCCAAACCAGGATCTCTGTCCTGATTGGCCGGAGCTTCGAATTGGTGCCAGCAAGCTCAGAGAGCCCCCAAAAGGGGTAATGAACATAGATGAATATGAACGGATCAACGAATAAAACTGAGGAAATATTCATCAAGCCATATTCCTCCTGATTTAAAATTTTACAAATACAGATCAACAGATGACGAATCGGCTATATTCGTCAGAAAAAACTGATCCGTTTTTATATTCGTCCCCATCTCTAGTCTTAACAGTGCTATGAAAACTGCTGCTCCCAGGCTATGTTCAAGACATCCAGTTTCAATACATTAGAAATGTCATTCAGTCTTGTTGCATGTAATGCAGGATGCAAACCAACATGAATAGTAAAACAGGGAATAATGGGAGCAAACATTTCACGAACAACCTATAGGCGGCTGTGGGGGGGGGGGGAAGAAAATTTATCCAAAGCAAGTCATGAGTTCTTTTCATGAATAACAAATATATGTAATGGGTGGAGGGGGACCTTTTTGCAGTGAAAGATTTGTTGGCTCAAATTCCTTATGAATATTTTTCCTAGTGAAAATTCTCACCCCAGGGTGATGTCCCAAATATGATACATGTTTCAGTTTACTTTTCTGCATGAGAAGAGATCTCTGTCAACCAGGAGAAGAGACTGGAATACTACTCGGCTGTGTATTTTAATACAATTATCATGAGAAGTGACCAAGAGCCAAATACTAGTTGTTTACATTGATTATAGCTGGCCAGACTTGAAATCACAGATGACAGCTTTTATTTTGTGCAGCACTAATACTATTCCATTTTTTTCATAATTAAAAAAAAAAAATTTTTTGGGAAGGAAGGGAAGATGCTCAGACTTTAGAAGGCAAGGTCATGTCAGGTCTAAACTGATGGAAACTTTACTGAACCAGGTTGAACTCCAGGGACCCTTTATGTCAATGTGCAGTGGAGACTAGCCTGGCAGCTTCCTGTGGATACATGTGTGGGTGATCACGGAACAAAGGAAGGCTAATTGCCTTAGAGAGAGAACAAAGGAGTCGACAGTGGAGGTCTGAGCCAGCGGAGCCTTCAGGCAATGCCCTGAGAACTCTTTTATTTACTTAGCATGATTTACACAATATGTTGTTAGAATTCAGATAGGATACTAGTTACCTAATCATAACTAGGATTGGATGAAATAACCCTTTGATCTTGTGCTCTACCTCTAAGTGAAAAGGCAGAATAAGGGGTTACCCTGCCTGCTGGCACCTGCTGCTTCCTGCCAGGAGTGTATGCACGTGACTGGAACAGAATGCAGCCACAGTCTTTAAGCAGAGGTTTCCCACACACATGGTTTCAAACGCATTTCCTGTTCTTAGAGTAATTCTCAGAGGTAGGGAACACAGCAGCTTGAATCTTCTGCATTCTCATATAACATAAAATTATGTGGGTGGAAGTATGCTGTATGTTAAACCCAGACAATTGGCATTACACAATTAGACTGCATAATTGATTGCACACCGCCCATCATGCCCATTGTGCAGGACATATGCCAGAGTGCCTTGTCAACAGCACTTCTGCCGTCCATGCTTCTCCTTCGCAATTCCGCAGCTTTGTGTTGTATATGCAGACTTGTGGAACAGAATTTCTGTCCACCTATTAAATTCATGGTGTCATTTAACATATGCTGGATATGCTGTTGTTGCAAGTAGTGGGCCATATGGTGCAGCGGTTAAACTGCCATACTGCAGTCAAGCCCCTGCTCACAAGCTGAATTCAATCCTGATGGGTTCAGGTAGCCGGCTCAAGGTTGACTCTGCTTTCCATTATTCCAAGGTTGGAAAATTTAGTACCTGGCTTGCTGGGCAGGGGACAATATGTTCCTTGCAAAATTATGTTGTAAACTGCCCAAACAGTTCTCTAGCACTATGGGGTAGTATTTAAGTCAAAACAACAACGAACAACAAATTGAAGTTATGTGGCAGAAGTGCCTTTGCAGAGTAAATCACAGCAAAAGGGGGGATTAGAAGTGAAACGCTCTTCAGTGAAGTCTGTTTTAACACGATCAAGCAAAATGCCCTCAAATCCCACACATATTAAAATGCAATCATGCGCATCAAGGCGATGTGCAGTTTCATCCCACAGTTTGTGCATGAGGCCTGACGTGGCTTTTTTATTATTCTGAATTCTTTGAAACTGCTTCCATTTTGTTTCATTTATTTAATTTATTTATATATTCCTGCCATAACTTGGACCCAATATGTTTTTTTCCTTGAAAAACAAACAAACAATACATTAGCATTTAAATACAGAAAGTTACACATTTTGAAATAGAATTAAACTCATTGTAGTCTTAGAATGTAGTTAAAATTCAACTGCTTTAAACTCTCACATTTGAAATAGTATTAATGCTTTATTAAACAAACAAACTAGCAGCATATCATCTAAAACCCTGTGGATTAGAAGGCTGTTAATTGCCGCAAACCTGCCTAAAAGTCTTTGATTGCTGTTAGAAAGACAGCAGGGAGGGGACAATCCTAGCTTTTCTTGGAAGTGAGTTCCTAGCACTGTTTTCTTTTGTTTTTGCTTTGTCTGAGAACAGTGATTCAAATACCAGCATGCCCCCTTTTTAGCCATTTCAACCTTTCCAACTGGATAAGTATGGCCATATTTTGTAAGTTTGTACGTTTTTCCAAAATGTGGTGGCAACTGTGAAATAACCTTGCTACTTATTGTGATGCTGTGAGAGACAATTTCCTCTTTGCTTGGTGTGAAGCACACAGTATGTGTAAATTTAGAAATGAAATTTCTTTTTAGGATGCCTTACTTCAGTTTTATGTCACCATAAATACTGACTGTGTTTTAGGTGACATTTATGGCACCGCCAAGTTCTGCCAATATGGAGGAGTTCTTTGGATTCCGATGCATTTGCAGCACAGACTGTACATCATTCTCATCTCCCTTGGATAGATCCCTTGAGAACAATTAGGTCTCTGACAAAGGATTGCAACGAAGTGTGAAAAACCAAATTTTGCAAGGGAGGAGTTCAAATGGCTTTCCATCAAAAAGGCATTCAAGTCTTTCACAGAGGAGCCAAACCAAATTAATCTAAAGTGGCAAAAGGGTCTCTCGAATCCACAATTTTAGCACTAATTAGAGGCACCTCCATTTTCACTCTGGGAATACTGCTCCAACCCCCAAAGGCTGGCTTGCAGTCTCATGAGACTGTCAAGATTGGTGAGATTCTCTTGTAACGTCACTCCTTGCACTTGCTGGTCTCTTTGAGTTCTGGACAATGCTTGCAGCATTTCATGTCACTAAGGAAATCTCTAGCTGTGAAAAAGACACAGTGAATCAGAACAGTTTAGTTGGGAGTAGAGGTAGGGGTATTCATATATGAATATCCCCGCACAGGTGGCATTAATGAGGGTCACTCACCGATCTGCCACGGATGCGGACGACACGATTCTACCAATGGCACTGCAGCGTGTGATCCGCTCGCCACTCCTGGCAGGAGGTCAAGCCTCACTGCAAGGTCGAAGAGTGGCAAGCAGATCACGCACTGCAGAGCCATTAGTAGACTCACACTGTCCACATCCGCGGTGGATCGGTGAGTGGACTGTCCAGCCCCATATCCACCTGTGCAGGGATATTCATATTTGTATATGAATACGAATTAACTCCACCTCTAGTTGGGAGGTTTTTTTGTTCTTTTTCTGTTATTTTTCTTTCTTTCTTTTTTTGAGAAACAGCTCGGTCTGCAGGCTCATGGAGACATCCCTCTCTTTATTAGCAGTAGGTCAATGTTAGAGGGAAGACGTTGGATACACGCCAGCTCTCTAGTCTACTGTTTTTCATCCCTTCTTGGTCTTTGGTGGGAAACTCTGTGGGTCCCATTGCACAGGAGGGCTTTAGGCCTTGTATTTGCTTTCCTAATTTCATCCTGATATAAAAATATGAAGAAAGATATACGATGATTTAAAACTCATGTTAAGGCAGAATACACATGCCATTCTCTGTTGTTATTATTGCTGTTGATTTAGTCAACAACTCAGAGTTTTGCCACTCGGATCAATATAAATTAATAAGGCAATTCAAAATCTCCCATTATGGAAGAAGCTGGATGTAGAAGTCACTTTAACAGTAAGAAATCAAAGGAGCAGCATGCAAGCCTATGTAGGTCTTTTAGTTATCACTTCAGATTGTCTTTGAACTTCATGAAGTATTCAGAAGAACAACACTTCCCAGGCAGTTAAGCAGCTGCGCTCTGCTCTTCACCTTGGGGCAATCTTTAATAACAGAGTCTATTTATTAGAGCAGAGGTCCCCAACCCCCGGTCCATGGCCCTGTGTTGGTCCATGGCCTGAGCAGGTCCGGGCCAAGGAGACAGACCTCCCACCCACCCCACGCGCTCCCCCATAGCCCCTTGGCTCATGCACATGAGTGCCTGTGCCCCTGCACGAGTGCTGTGCCGTCGTTTATGCATGTGCATGAGTGAGCGCCCATGCAAGCACCGCACTGCTGTTTGCGCATGTGCACGAGTGCCCGCACACCCACACAAGTGCTACACAGCCATTTGCACATGCGCGTGAGCGTGAAGGGGTGTTCTGCCTTCTACAGCCAGTCCGTGAGGTTAAAAGGTTTCGGGACCCCTGCACTAGAGAGAACCACATTGTCAGCCTGTTCTGGAAATCCATATGATTGAACAGCTACCAATGTGCACCTTAATAATTCAACTTAATTCATAAATAAATACTCTGAAATTAATTATCTAACAGTTTCTGTGTTAATTACAGCCGGCTTCAGCTTTTCAGGTTTAAATAACCCATTAAGTACCAGGGTGGGTGGGGGAATATGGAATTTAAAACAATCTTTCATATAACCAGTGACATATTGAAAAGTTTCTATACACCACTTTTATGTTTTGAGAGACATGGAAGAAGAACCTCTTGTGAAATTTGAATCATTTTCTTCCAAGGGATTCTTCAGTTTATGTATGGAACCAACATGTGCTCAATGTGGATAGTTCAGAGACTAGTATTTTTTTTTGTACTACAAATCCCAGAATGTTCCACCAACAGGAAACATAAGAAGAGTGTGTGCTGGTGGTGGGTCTTGAATTTCCCAATCAACAGTTAGCATCTGTACTCTACAGACTGAGCAGGCACGGAGCTGCTGTTTGCAGTCTTCCCTACTTTGGCGAGTTATATTGTATTATAGGTATTTTATCCAAATTTGTCTTTATAGAAATAAATGACCCCCATGTAAAATGTATGCAGATATATACCCTGTGTTGATGAAAGAAGAATGTACTTAAAAATAAGTGAAAGGGAAAGAATTATAAAGGAGATTTTTTTTCAAAGAGAAAAAAATTATGATGGAGTAGTTAGGTGGAAATCATCTAATCTTGCTTCTGTGTGCATAGAGACAGGCTATCATTTAGATTTTTTTTCAGGTGAAAATCACAAATGGGCAATGAAAATCAATAATTCAGAAGTGAGATTTGTTACAACACAATTCTCTTTAGTAGCAAACTCTTGTGCTTATTGCTGCTTTTATACACCAGGCGAATGTCATAGATTGACAGAAACACATACATTTGTGGACTGGAAGAAGATGGCATGTAAAAAAATGGCTTGACAGGAATCTGTGCTTGAATAATGTCAGTTGGAATGGAGCCTAGAAAATGAGGGTGAGAGACAGACAGACAGAGGTTTGTTAACTGGTGACACTTACATCATGCTTTGCCTCCAGGTGAGCTTCAGGCAGTGTACCTGGCCCTTCTTTCTGCTTTCTTTATCTTCACAACAGGTCTGTGAGATACAGCAAGCTGACTCAAAAATCTGCAATGAGTTCCATGGCTAAACAGGAATTTATACCTTGATCTCCAGAGTCCAATATATAGTAACTAAAGCATGTGTGAGCAATATGAAAAAGATCTAAAAATGCAGATGAAGCATGTGAAGAGGGCTGCATGCAACCAAAAGATGCTAGTTGTGCTAGAAGCTCTCCATGTTCAGAAGGAGTGGAAACCTGAAAATGTAAAGTTTGCCAAAGGATCCTGGGACAGGTATGGTTTTAGGAACTCTGGCATTACTGGCTGTGATAGATAGACAGTAGGTGGTTCCAGTGAAAGCTGTGGGCAGTTGCCAACAGAGTAAAGAAGGAGGATGTTGTTTTGTTGGTCCAGGCCATACTGTCCTCCTAGATGTGTCTGCTCTATTGTTGTTTGTGTTCCATCAAGGTGCCTCTTACCTATGGTAATCCTATCAATCTCCAAAATGTCCTGCTTTCAACAACATTGCACAGCTCTTGTAAACCCAAGCCTGTGACTTCTTTAGGAAGTCAAGCCATCTCATATTTGGTTTTCCTCTTTTCCTGCTGTCTTCCATCATTTCTGCAATTATTGTCTTTTCTGTTTTGTCTTCTCATGACATGCCCCGAGTTTCAACATTTTTTGTTTCCAGAAATAGTTCAGACTTGATTTGCTCTAGGATCCACTTGTTGGTCTTTTTGTCAGTCCAAGTTATCCACAAAGCTCTTCTCCAGCACCATATTTCTAATGAATCAGTTTTCTTCTAATCAGCTTTCTTAATTGTCCTGCTTTCAAATGGTGATTTTAAATACAAGATTGTGGATGGTCTTGGTCTCCAGTGACACATCTTTTCATCTCTACTAATTCTTTCATTGTTGCCCTTCTGAGTCCCAGTCTTCTGATTTCCTTGCTGCGGTCTCCATTTGGTTTTGATGATTGAACCAAGGTATCTTTAACTATTTCAGTTTCTTCATTGTCAATATTATAGCTGTGAAGTTCTTCTGAACTCATGGTTTTCATCATCTTAATGTTCAACTGCAGTACTGCTTTGACACTTTTTTGTTTCACTTTCATTTAAAGTCATTTTAAGTAACTACTGCTTTCTGTCAGTAATTTTATGATATGCAGATGTTCTTCCATCAATTTATCACTCCTCCTTAATCTAAATCTAGTTTGGCTTTCCGTATGATATGTTCTGCATAAGGACTTAACAAATAATGGGTTAAAATGTACCTTTGTGTGATGTCTCTGCTTATAGGAGACCATTCTATCTCCCCATATTCTGTCCTATTGGTAGATTCTTGTTCACAATACAAGTTACACATTAGGACAATCAAGTACCTCCACACGGAGGCACACCCATTTCGTTCAGAACAACCCCAGTTTACCATATTAAAGTCTTTGCTTTAGTCTATAATGCAGAGACCGCTCTTCTGAAATTGTTTGGTGTGCTCCAGTAGTCATCAGATATTTGCAATATGATCTCGAGTGCCTCTTCCTTTTCAGAATCCAGCCTGAACATCAGACATTTCTCATTATCTGTAGTCAATGTGCAAACACTAGAAGTTGAAAAAAGGTCTTGTATAACACCAGGGCCTTCTCCCCTACATATAAGAGGGCTTGGGGGTGAGTTGGATCCTATCTGAGACACAGTGTGCTTGTGTGTCATTTGAAACTAACCCTTCTCCCCCCCCCACAAGAAAAAAAGAAAAAGAAAAAGAAAAGGGAAGTTAGAAGAAGAGAGGGAAATAACATGCCTGAGCACCAGAGAGCTGACAATAAGTACTCTATAAGGAAGGAGTGCAGGATGGCCAATTACAAGTCACCAAAAAGGAAGACAAAAGAGGAGGAAGATTTTACATAAAATTCCATATGCACATTTTAATATACAGATGCAATATCAGCAATAATTTTAATGAAGTAAAGAAAGTTACAGTGTGTCTCATGCAAATGAAGAAGACTCTGCTCAGGTGAATTGTGCGACTGCTGAGTGGAGATGCTCACTCTGATAAGGAAATATCAACCATAACCTCTTATGGTTGTTTATATTTAAATTGGAGTTTGACTTGACAGACCTTCAAAGGGAAGATTGTGCTCTGGCAGCCTTGCAAATGGAGGACTGCTATCTCTAAAAGTAGATATATGGCCACTCTAGAAGAATATTAGAGTTGAAAGGTCATCTTCCTCATCTCCATAGGTATGTGTTCCTTCCACTTGCTGTACAGCTTAAAAACAGAATGGTAAGAGAAATGCGCATATAAAACATGCAATAACAAATGCCCCAAAAAGCATGGGAGGTATACAAAAAATTTTCTGGACGCGTGGGGGAAGAAATGTCACAGCTGCTATTCGACTTCATACGATGAAATCATTAGCACAGATGACCGATGGAGCCCCATTTAGTATACCAGCTAACTTGACTGTTTTGGAAAGACAGCAATCAAAATTTCTAAGAACTATATTACAGCTTCCTACATGTGCATCAAACACAGCCATAAGGTTGGAAGCTGGGCTAGTAACTGTTGAGGCCTGGCTATGGATAGCTGCTGTAACATATTGGCTAAAATTGAATCATAATACCTCAGGGCTAGTTCATTTGACATTGCAAGATTGCTTTGTCCCAACATGGCGGAAAATGCTGGAACGTAAGCTGGGGTATTATGGACTTTCGCAACAATATCTACTGTCAATGAATATGATCCAAGCAAAAAAATTGATTAAGCAAGGGATCCTAGATATAGAAAGACAACATGATATAAACAAGGCCAAAGGATTTATTAAAATAAACTCCCTGAATAGATTGCTACCTATGCCATACTTAAATGATTTAGACTATCCTGAAAATAGAAGGGCTTTCATGTTATTACGCATGGACTTGTTGCCATCTGTGGTGTTGCTGGGAAGGTACAATAATACCCCCTACAAGAGTCGGTTATGTGTATGTGGTGAGGGAACTATAGAGACACTAAGTCATGTTATCCTAAAGTGTAAAATTTATGAGCAGATTTGGGAATGGCTCATAAAACCTTGTATACCTTCTTTGGATGGCAGAGATAGAAAGGAAATCCTTTAGAAGCTTTTGGAAGATAGGAATAAGGAGGTAACAAATAGAGTGGCCAAGTTTGGACGGCTAGCGATACAATTAAGGGATAGCTGGTTGAATGATAATGATAGAATAGGAAGTACAGTACTGGAGATATGGTATAGAATATGGAGCTGATTAGAGCCTATATGGTTATCAGATGTACAATCTTACCGCTGTTATGTCATTTTGTTGTGCATTTTAATGTATATGTATATGTTTGTGGTTTTAATGGTCAGCGGATATAAACATTTTTTATGCTGTGGGAATACCTCATACCCCATCTGAGGACCCACCTGAAATGACTTGGTTTTTAGAATTGAAATATGTGTACATTTTAACTTGTATTATGTTTTTAATTCAGCACTTTGTAGAAAGTATTATTTGTATCTGTACTTTTTAAACTTGCTAGTTCTATGGATGTTCAGTTGGCTCCAAGCAAGTGTAAATTTTTATATTTATACCTATGTTTTAAATCTGTGGATGTTGGATGACCAAAGTGGTCAAAAAAATAAAAGCTTAAAAACAGGGTGGGGCTGAAAACCTTCCATAGTATGGCAAGCAAAAAATATTCTGGGAGGTGCCACGTGCTTGGGAAATAGTGCTGTTAAAGGCCTTGGGAGGGGAACCCATTCCTGTTTTCCAAGCACATGGTTCCAGGATGCTGTTACCAAGTTACAATTTCATTTTCAACAAGGATACAAAAGAAGTTATGATGCCAGTTTGCTCACTTTCTCGGACAGTAAGTGATACAATAATATGGACCCAATAATTTCTAACCATCATTTGTTTCTGCTCAGAATCTGTAGGAGGTCACTGGAAGAATTTTATGCAGCCCTACTTTATTATTTCCACATTCTTCTAGCTTCACCCCCTCCACCTGAGAAGGCGGCACTCAAAGTTTCCAGTTCCTGGCTACCTAGAACATCCAGCTTAGGTTTTGGGAATACAGTGCCATACTGTATTTTGTTCTAGCCTCTGTTTGCCACAAATGACAGCACAATCAAGTAGTTAAGTATCAACAGGACAGGCCAAAAGGATGTGGCTGAGTTCAAATGATGTCACTATGAAAAAGGAGGGAGATATTGGTTTGTTTGGGTAAAATTTTAAATATACAAAAGCAAAATCCAAAACTTTTTAGAAATAACCAAAATGACATGAACACGTGTATGCATGTGTGTGTGACTGCATGTGTGCTTGTTCATGCACATATATACAAGCATCATGTAAAGACAATACATGGACACTACAAATTTCAGAATTCTGGGTGTCAAATGGAAAAAGAGAAAATGGAGATCTGGGATAATCATCCTACAACTGTTCAATTATGGTAAGCTTCAACATATAGCATTTCTTCCTAATCTTTTGCAAGTGCTTACAACCTTCAAATTGATTTAAGAACAGAAATGTTAGATTGGAAATCTTGTGACCACTCTTCTTTATTGTTGTTTAGTCATTAAATCGTATCTGACTCTTCGTGACCCCATGGACCAGAGCACGCCAGGCCCCTCTGTATTCCACTGCCTCCCAGAGTTGGGTCAAATTAATGTTGGTAGCTTCAGTGACACTGTCCAACCATCTCGTCCTCTGCTGTCCCCTTCTTCTCTTGCCCTCACAATTTCCCAACATCAGGGGCTTTTCCAGGGAGTCTTCTCTTCTCATGAGATGGCCAAAGTATTCAAGCATCAGCTTCAGGACCTGTCCTTCCAGTGAGCCCTCATGGTTGATTTCCTTCAGAATTGATAGGTTTGTTGTCTTTGCAGTCCAGGGGACTCTCAAGATTCCCCTCCAGTACCACAATTCAAAAGCATCAATTCTTTGGTGGCAAGTCTTCTTTATGGTCCACCTCTCACTTCCATACAATACTACTGGAAAAACCATAGCTTTAACTATTCGGACTTTTGTTGGCAAGGTGATGTCTCTGCTTTTTAAGATGCTGTCTAGCTTTGTCATTGCTTTCCTCCCAAGAAGCAGGTGTCTTTTAATTTCATGGCTGCTGTCACCATCTGCAGTGATCATGGAGGCCAAGAAAGTAAAATCTGTCACTGCGTCCATATCTTCCCCTTCTGTTTCCCAGGAGGTGATGAGACCAGTGGCCGTGATCTTAGTTTTTTTGATGTTGAGTTTCAGGCTGTTTTTTTGGACTCTCCTCTTTCACCCTCATTAAGAGGTTCTTTAATTCATCCTCACTTTCTGCCATCAGAGTCATATCATCTCCGTATCTCAGGTTGTTGATATTTCTTTCAGCTATGTTAATTCCAGTTTGAGATTCCTCCAGTCCTGCCTTTCACATGATGTATTTTGCATATAATTTAAATAAGCAGGGAGACAATATACAACCCTGTCGTACTCCTTTCCCAATCTGAAACAATCAGTTGTTCCATATCCAGTTCTAACTGTTATTTCCTGTCCTGTTTCTCTGGAACTCTCTGGCTTTCTCTGTAAGCCAGCATATGTTAGCAATTTCGTCCCTAGTTCTCAGTCCACATACTGCTGAAGCCTACCTTGGTGGATTTCAAACATAATCTTGCTAGCGTGGGAAATGAGTGCAATTGTACGGTAGTTGGAGCGTTCTTTGGCACTGACCTTCTTTGGGAAGTCAAGTGGGCCTTAGAAAGCCTGGCTAACAACAAGGCCAGTGGAGGTGATGACATTCCAATTGATCTATTTAAAATCTTAAGAGATGACACTGTTAAGGTGCTACATTCAATATGCCGGCAAGTTTGGAAAACCCAACAGTGGCCAGAGGATTGGAAAAGATCAGTCTACATCCCAATCCCAGAGAAAGGCAGTGCCAAAGAATGCTCCAACTACCGCACAATTGCACTCATTTCACACGCTAGCAAGGTTATGCTCAAAATCCTACAAGTTAGGCTTCAGCAGTATGTGGACTGAGAACCCCCAGAAGTACAAGCTGGATTTCGAAGGGGCAGAGGAACTAGAGACCAAATTGCTAACGTGCGATGGATTATGGAGAAAGCCAGAGAGTTCCAGAAAAATATCTACTTCTGCTTTATTGACTATGCAAAAGCCTTTAACTGTGTGGACCACAACAAACTATGGCAAGTCCTTAAAGAAATGGGAGTGCCTGACCACCTTATCTATATCCTGAGAAACCTATATGTGGGACAGGAAGCAAGAGTTAGAACGGGATATGGAACAACAGATTGGTTCAAAATTGGGAAAGGAGTACGACAAGGCTGTATATTGTCCCCCAGCTTATATAACTTATATGCAGAATACATCATGCGGAAGGCTGGACTGGAGGAATCCCAAACCGGAATTAAGATTGCTGGAAGAAATATCAACAACCTCCGATACACAGATGATACCACTCTGATGGCAGAAAGGGAGGAGGAATTAAAGAACCTTGTAATGAGGATGAAAGAGAAGAGTGCAAAAAACAGCCTGAAACTCAACATCAAAAAAACCTAAGATCATGGCCACTGGTCTCATCACCTCCTGGGAAACAGAAGGGGAAGATATGGAGGCAGTGACAGATTTTACTTTCTTGGCCTCCATGATCACTGCAGATGGTGACAGCAGCCACGAAATTAAAAGATGCCTGCTTCTTGGGAGGAAAGCGATGACAAACCTTGACAGTATCTTAAAAAGCAGAGATATCACCTTGCCAACAAAAGTCCGAATAGTCAAAGCTATGGTTTTTCCTGTCGTGATGTATGGAAGTGAGAGCTGGACCATAAAGAAAGCAGACCGCCAAAGAATTGATGCCTTTGAATTGTGGTGCTGGAGGAGGCTCTTGAGAGTCCCCTGGACTGCAAGGAGAACAGACCTATCAGTTCTAAACGAAATCAACACTGAGTGCTCACTGGAAGGACAGATCCTGAAGCTGAGGCTCCAGTACTTTGGCCATCTCATGAGAAGAGAGGACTCCCTGGAAAAGACCTTAATGTTGGGAAAGTGTGATGGCAAGAGGAGAAGGGGACGACCGAGGATGAGATGGCTGGACAGTGTCTGCGAAGCAACCAGCATGAATTTGACCCAACTCCGGGAGGCAGTGGAAGAGAGGAGGGCCTGGCGTTCTCTGGTCCATGGGGTCACGAAGAGTCGGGCACGACTAAACGGCGATGAGCACTGCTGCTGGGGATCTTTGAAAAATACTGTTTGGGATGCAGCAAAAAACATAAAGATGTATTTGCAAAAAGTATGTAAAAAAAGTGTGCAAGCCAGCAAAGAGTGAGAAGCAGGATAACAAGTCACCCAGAAAGCTTATACTGTATAAACAAACAAACAAAACAAAACAAAACAAAACAAAACAAACCATGCAGTCTTATTGGATTCAATAGCCAGGCCATCCTGTCTTCCACAGCCGCTCTTGTTTGACAGCCTGCAACAAGTTCACTATATGTACTATAAGGTGTTTTAAGTTCTTCACAGCTTGTGGATTGCAGCTCAATCAGTGCCAAATTAAATAAAACAAAACATAAAGTAAAATGCAATTGAAGGTACAGTAATGTAGTATTGCTAGACTTCAAGGCATTCAGTGTTGAGATGCAGCCTGCCTTTTTCTTTTTTCTCTCTCCCCCCCCTCCATTCCAAGCTACAAATTTCCATGGCAACACAACTGCCTTTCAAAGACCTGGCCTTTCTGAGAATGTCGCAGGCTTTTAGAGGTAAGTGTTATGGAATTGTTTGCAATGTGTCATTAAGTGTGGCCAGGCAGTAGCAAGTAGAGATAAACTCAATGGTGTCGCAGCAAGACGTAGTTAAGTGTGGAGCACTATATTTTTTGAGGGAAAGGCACCTGCACCGTAACATGCTGAAAAAAGTCTATTTCTGAAAACATCTCACTTCCATTTTTTTGAGGGGCTAAAATGCATGAATCATGGGCAGAAAATGTTCTGGACATCCGGGCATTAAAGTTTGTTGTCCTACTGTTGCAAAAATTAACAGTTCGAACACCTTGGGAGGCCAATTTCCAATTACCTACAAGGTGGGAGAAAAAGAGAACATCCATTATGACACTGGATTCTACTGTGATTATCCCAGTGAAGCACAAGCAAATCTGAATTCTCAGTAAAGATCTTTGACAATTTCTCAGCAAGTTATTGCTTATTTATTAATGCATGCTATGTTTTGTTTTCAGCTCTGAATGTTTTTTCAGGTAAAATCCAGTATTTTAGCTGCAATGTATTTCATGTTCCAAAGTGAGTCAAGATTGCACAGGTTCTTCTGGGAATGTTCTGATCTGTTAAAAGCTACCTGAAGTCCAATTTGAGTTGTGTGCTGTATCAAAAATAACAAGCCAGCTTCAATCATCCAAGATTTTCCGATTATATGTAGTTTTTCACAACTTGTAAAAGAAAAAATGAAGAAAAAAAATCATGCTGCTTATACCCCATAGCTCTTAAAGCACTCTCAGAGTGGTTTACAATTTAATTATTCAAGCTCCACATTGCCCCCTCCCCCAGCAAGCTGGGTATTCAATTGTACATAGAAATAGTATGATTATCTAGATTTTCAATGTTGTGTGGGAAGAACTAACATTCTTATTATGAAGATTAAAATAGTAGGAATGTGAAGAATGCTTACCATTGTTGATATTCCAGACAAGAATGGCTGTTTTAGCATGGAGAGATACCATTTTGAGGATTTTGTAGCTTCCTGGAGAAACAACCCCCAACATGTTTTTTTTTTCAAAATATAATTTTCACACAGATGGAAATTTCTCTGCACAAAATTAATGTGCCCTTTTTGTAGTCCACAGACACACAAAGGAAGCACAAACAGGTTGATTGATCACAGTACTACAAACACAGCTTTTGATTCTGCTGTTTTGACTAGTTCATCCAACAGAACAAGTCACGGTGTTTTTCCATTTCAATCCCCCTTTTTTCTGCTATGTTTCTTGCCAAATGAGGATGAGTCACAATCACACAAAACCTTAGAATCATTGAATAATGGAGTTGGAAGGGTCGTATAAGGCCATTGAGTCCAACTCTGTGCTCAGTGCAGGAATCCAAATCAAAATTAGGCATATGGTTATACAAGTTATACCTATTGAGTGAAGAAAAGAACAAGAGGAACTTTGAATAGGAGGCTTGTCAATTGGATGAGAGTTGTTTTCCTCTCAAATATTGGGGTGGGGGCCTCCAATCCAATACACAAGCTATCGTTTTATAAGTATGTGTCTACCTTTTTCTTTGTTTGTGGTGGAAATAATCCAGTGGTGCTTCCAGAATGAAAAAAATCAGATGACAGGCCATTGCCAGGGGATGCCCAAATGTGTTCATAGTCCCCATATTCTTTGGAAAGGCTCCTCCCAGGTCCCCCAGCTGCCTTACTAGGAAACAAAGACAGAACACCTTGAGTTACCTAGCTTCCGATCTCTATGGAACCATATTTTTTTTCAATCTAAAAATGAATTCCTAGATTGATTTTACTGGGACTTCCTTTTATGACTTATGGAGCAAGGACATAGGTACAGCAATGCTGTTCTTTGTCAGGTGTACTGTAGCTCTGGCATGGGATCACATATGTGGCCAGAGCAGGAAGGATCATAGACACAATGTTGCAGAGTGAGAATAGGGGCTTAAGTCATATAATTTAGGCCAAAGCACCAGTCAGCCCCTTTTCCATGCAGCCAATCCCCTTTCAGTGACCCCAGGCTGTGTGATCCACTAGTCACTCTTTTGATGGCTTTACAGGAATTGTTAATGCACTGAGTGAAATAGGCTGCCTGGCAAGTGGGTATTTTGACCTACTCACCAATGGTTGATGGATGGTGTGGCTGGTTATTTATTAGCAGAATTGCCATGTTAAATAGGTTCATTTGGACACATTCATGGGAATATCAGGTTAGAAAAGTGTGAAACATTTTGGCAGTCACCGGAAGGGAAAAACTGGGTCATTGTCAGGACCAAGGATCTGCAGCCTGAAGCTATGGGATCTGTGGGCAATGTATGGGAGTCATGGGCACACCTGAATCTGTGAAGCTTAGGGAGGGAATGGTGAAGGTAAATCACTCTGCTATCCCAAGTGACATGGTCTTGTAGCAGAGTTAGGTGTGGTGCTGATTCTGTACTTATACATCCTGTTCTTGCTCACAGTGTCTCAGGCTAAGGCCAGAAAGGGACAGGCTTAGCATTTCAACACCCTCTCACACACACTTCAGTTTGTTCCTAGGAAATTCACAATTAAATAAATATGGCATATAATTCTACCATGTCCAGTTCTATTGCCTGTTTATTTCTGGGTCTCTCTGCAATTTTATTTTAACTGATGAAAAACCCCCACCCACCCTTTGAGGCCCTATTACAAAAGCATTGTGTTTGTCTGGTACTTCCTAAATATAGACATCCAACATACATTAGCTTTAATAAGACTTGTAAAGAAAATTGCACAGTTGTTGGTTTTCTTGACATACTGAAATTTCTTGTTTAAATGACAGGGGAAATAATATTCAGATGAAATGGCATATTGACGGCTTGCCATATTATAATGTGAAGGGTTTTTTTCCTAGCATAAATTGCTCATGAAGAATTTTAATTTGCACAACATGCTACCCACAATGTTGCTAGGTAATTAGAGTAAAGACTTTGCTAATAGAATGCATTTTGGCCAGTGATATAGTTTTAGGTAGGCTGATTGGACTAAATAACCACAAAAGCTCTGTTTTGTGGTTGTCCATTATCAGGAATCCTGCTGAGAGATTGCACCGCAAAGTGTTACACAGTTGTTGCTTGCATGCCTGGGTTATGTACCCACCATATTTATAATTCACTGATGGCAAGCCCAAGCCTCCCACTTATATTCTTGGAGGTAACTTCTTATACCTTACTTTAAAGAAAAAAATAAGATTTTAGAAAAATCCTAAAATGTATTTTGTGTAACTATTCACAAACTTTTCTTTTAGCCAAATAAACAGCAAGATAAATGCCTTTTGAAATCTGTTTGTTGAAGAATTATCAGTGCATGAGAGTGTAGTAATGTTATAGTGCAGCAGAGCAAATCAACATTTTACAAGGCAATTAAAAAATGGGGGCAACCCAAACAAAAAGATTATAATTCTGAAAATTTGTTTCAGATCATCACCAGATTTGGCACAGGTATTGCAGATAGACTGCTCTTGTTCTACACCAAATTTGGGGACGTTTGCTCAAAGGGTTTTGAGTCCTGGTTTTCTAGAAGTAAATCGGTTTCCCCATTGCACAAACAAGTGACCTTAAACGTCCCCAGGTTTAAAACAGATCAAATAAGTTGAAAAGACCAATCCTTCTTATCTTGAATGAGAATGATTGGCCCTATCTGCTTTTTTTTTTTTTTTTTTTTTTTTTTTGAAAGGGGACTGCTGGGGCTGAAATACTGATCCTCCAAAAAGATCTTTCAAAAAGGCAAAAAAAAAAAAGATTTTTCTATAAACTGAGCAGGATAACCAGCAAGAAGACTCCAAAGTGGATACATTGTTGTAAGTTTGTGGACCAAGAAGGGAGATATTTAGAAGGCAATGAAAGGTCACAAAAACAGTAAAAAGATAGTTTTTATTTGATTTTATTTAAAAAGTCAACACAAAACCAGGCTTGCTTTAAAAAAAAAATAAGGGAGTGACAGTCCTCCAGAGAGGAACATTTAACCATGTACCTCCAGGGAATTAGCATAATTTTTGTAAGGTATATTCATAATATACCTGCATTACAAAAGCACAGAGTGGTTATGTTTGCCCTACCACTGAGTGGGTTCAGTAAACATTTTCCTAGGATTTCCTACAACAGGCTCCTGATATAAGTCTTCAAAGGAAAAATCAGCTCCAAGTCTGGGATAATTTCAGATTTTGATTCTGATGGTCAGGACCCAGGTGGCAGACTATCAGGAGGAGAAATTTTTTATTCCTTCCTGGCTAAACAGGCATTGATGTTAGCAAAGGAATTCTGTGTCTGGTGGTATAATATTTTAAATGATATTTTAAAAATAATTTCAAACAAAACTTCATAAGTTCACTTGTTTAAGCTGTGAC
This sequence comes from Pogona vitticeps, assembly GCF_051106095.1. Classification (NCBI taxonomy): domain Eukaryota; kingdom Metazoa; phylum Chordata; class Lepidosauria; order Squamata; family Agamidae; genus Pogona; species Pogona vitticeps. Next base: position 284,850,538 of record NC_135783.1, read on the forward strand.
ATTACAGAGCTTTTTTTTTCTTTGTGGCTACAGATGGCTTTACTTTATATTAGCAGAGCTTTGGTGCCTATGTCCTGTCATAATCCAACAGATGGTTTACGAAAGGATATAGGATTTACAGATGGATTTCCCCAGAGATATAAACACTTTTTAAAGTCTGTCCAGGGATGAGTTAAAAGGCTCTCCTGAGAGTGATTTAATTTGGTCCAGACTGACAAGTTTGGATCTTACTTCCCCATTCTCAAACTTGCAACAACAATTATGTTTAGAATATTTGTGTTGATAACCAGTGTAATAGGAAACTGAGAAAATCAGAGTTTTTTTCTGCTTTGAAATGGCTGTTTTCAAAGTCAGTATTACAGCCCTGATGCCTGGATTCCTTCCAAATAAAAAAGGTAGAACTAACCATTCTCTTTCAAGATAAGCAAGTTTAGTCTTTTCAATGTATTTGATCTGTTTTAGATTTGCAGATGGAAAAGATCACCAGTGTCTGTATGGAAAGGGGTAAAACAGTTTTACTGAAGTCCAGTTTGAAAATTATAAATTCTTATTTCGTATGCCCCCATGCTTAGAATTTCCTTATGGAATGCTGATGTGTTCTGCTACAGAAAATATATTTCCAACTGGGATAGATATGTGAAATAAAAGGTCAGTCAACACATGCAAATTTCTTTGATGTAATGGCTGAAATTTTGCTAGTCAGCATAAGATAAAATGTGACTTTTAGTCAATTCCTCCCAGGTACAGAAAGTGTCCACAGCATGGGCACATGGCCCCAAGAATCATGGCAGGGATGGCTTGTTTGTGGGCAGATATGGACCAGAAGTTACTATTTGGCTTACATTAAGTGACAGGTTTTTCACCAGTGGATCTCTTGGGGGACAAGCCTTTCCTAAGAATATGAGGATTGTGAACACATTTGGGCATCTATGGGCAATGACAGCACCCTGTTGGCCTATCCCTCCACACAGGAATCATTGCTGGATTGCTTCTGACACAAACAAGAAATAAAATGGACCTATCCTAGTTAGGAAAATCCATTGGATTCTGGCCCATGTGAACAAATAGAAATGAGTCCTTTTAAGTTCTGCAGTACTTATTTCCAGTTATAGGACCACAACCATATGCTGTTTACCATGTTTGCACATGCAATTTATGCAAGTGGGTGAAAACTATATATGTATTCAACTCAGTCATCAAGCATGAATCTTGGAATATTTTTCCAGATGTATTCTATAGGAATGTCCTAGTAGCAAAGTAAGAGATTGGAAGGGCTTAGTGCAGACTAGAAACTAGTAGCTTTTCATCACATTGAAGAAAAACACTTGCTTATAAAATTGCTGGAGGCAGTGTCAAGACTGATAAACAAAAGGAGAAAGAATGCCCAGTTCCCAATACAGTTATGTATCATTCTGGTAAAGAGAGGACAAAATTGTTCTTGTTGTTTAGTCAAGTCGTGTCCAACTTTTCATGACTCCATGGACCAGAGCACTCCAGGCCCTCCTATCTTTTGCTGGCTCCCAGAGTTGGGTCAAATTAATGTTGCTAGCTTCGATGATACTGTCCCACCATCTCATCCTTTGTCTTCACCTTCTCCTCTTGCCTTCACACTTTCCCAACATCAGAGTCTTTTCCAGGGAATCTTATCTTCTCATGAGATGGCCAAAGTATTGGAGCCTCAGCTTCAGGATCTGTCCTTCCTGTGAGCACTCGGGGTTGATTTCCTTCAGAATGGGTAGATTTTATCTCCTTGTAATCCAGGGGACTCTCAAGAGCCTCCTCCAGCACCACAATTCAAAAGCATTAATTTTTCGGTGGTCAGACTTCTTTATGATCCAGCTCTCACTTCCATACAGTACATCACTACTGGAAAAACAATAGCTTTGATTATGTGGAACTTTGTCGGCAAGGTGATGTCTCTGCTTCCACTCATCTTCCAAACTGATCTCTCAAAATGCTCCCCCTCATACATCACACACACCTTATATAACCCATCTCCTCCCACTTCTGCACCACCCTCCATCCTCTCATTGGCTGAGGTTCCCCTGCCCAGCTATGACGGACAGGTGAGAGCAGAGCTGAATGCCATAACACAGTCAAAGGCTTTTGTGTAGTCAATGAAGCAGTTTTTCTGGAACACTCTGGCTTTCTCCGTAATTCAGCACATGGAAAACTTCATGGACAGAAACAAAAGGACAAAATTATCTTCAGTCAAATATCTCTTCAAAAGTGAGCAGATTTTCTTGTTGTTTGCTCATGATCTTTAGAATGTGAAATTCTGTAACAAATTTTAATTTCAGAAGGAGGAATATATTGACTAATCCAAAGGGCCAAATTAACCTATAAAGTACAAACACAACTGCAGTGAACAGGACTGGATGAACTTACATTGATGATGCCCACCAAAAATACACACTCTTACAACCCACCTTCTTCAATATAGGAAAAGCAAGAGGACTCCTATAAAGTGGAAATGAGCACAACATTTTTATTGGCCCCTAAATGACTGGCAAAGTTGACTAAATACAGAGAGAGTGGATGAATACCAACATTCTGAAAGAGTATGAAATGCCTTTATCTCCATCACCCTTCCTCCCTTCAGTATGACAATTATAGTGAGATGAAATATGTCTTTTCCTCCCTATCAGTGGTCTTGCTTGTACTCCATAGAAGCCTAGACCAAAACAGCCCTAGGAAATCCATGTAGTTTGGCTCATTCTGCGAAACAAACTGATTGGCTGTTTCCAAGATAAAACTTTTTTTTATTTGTGTATTTTTTTTCCTAAAGAGATTTTTCATAAATTGTTTTTAATTCATTAGTAATTTAATATTATTTTAATTTGTTAGTGTTTTAACACTATTAATGTACATCTATTTTTTTATCTTGTAAGCCATGTTGAGAACTAAGATATAAGTAAAGACAAATAAACTGGCCATTGTGTACATCCCCGCAGCAAAGAGCAACATATGGAAATAGAATGTTCTAGAATATTTTATGCAGATTTCCACATGCTCCAACATATACACAAAAAGATGCAGTAAAACTGGAGCTACATTCAATGGAGCTGAACTAAATGAGAAGAAAGATAGGCTTGATTTGTAAACAATGTAAGGTTACTAATTATGTGATCTCAGTTTAGAGTACTCAGAGGTGGTTCACGAGTTCTGTCTTCAGGGACTATCCAGCTTTCCCAAGGCTACAGAGGCAGGGTCTTCTCCTGTAGACACAGTGGGGAATCAAATTTATGGTTCTGTAGCCATATACTTAAATCACTGAGCTATATAGCCAGCCAAATATAAGATAGTTTCACATAGATTTACATATGTTGATTTACCACACCATCTACTAGCATGAACCTTACACAATAGAAGTAGTACTTAAACAGTGGTCAGTGCATGACAATTATGAATACATTTCACTGTTTTGTATGTTTATACAGCTCTGAGTTCCAGTCATTCTGCATTGTGTTATTTAATTAGGATAATTTGTCAATAATGATTCTATCATGCAAATATATAGAAGTTGCTTCACCTTTTCTGCTTACCTTTCAGGATTGTGAATTAATGAGAGACAAGAAGGAAGCCATCTTGATGTGCTAGTACCATTTCATCAAGATTCTTTATATATATACTCATATATATACTGACACTCCTGTGGTAATAAACTTTGAAGCCTAGCAATCTAAAATGATTTCTGTTTAGCATAAAAAAGTAATTGCATTGGGAGAATGCTGAGAAAGATAACATTTGGTATGGGGTGACATATGACTCAGATGTCTTTTCCTTGTAAACAACAACTGTTGGAAAAGGAGAAGTAATTTCCTCAAAATAAACGCTGTAGCTTTCTAGCACATAGGCAACGGCCTAGCATTGCGGTTGAAAGACCTCTACTTCAGAACAAGTCTGTGCCTTCTGTTAGCTTCAGAACATTAGTTTTTGTTCTTCCAAAACTTTCAAAAATAATGTTCACTACAACCTGCAAAACTGCCCCTCTCTGACATCCTCTGAATATAAACAAAGCTTTTGTATTCCCTGAATACATTCCACACACAGAAGTTTAGATTCACTGTTATATTCTGGTTGAGCAGGGCTTCCCATTCACCTAGGCCTCCATTCATCTTGAAGCATTCTTCCCTTCTCTGACTGTTTTCTGTCTAGTTGTACAGTGGTGCCTCACTAGATGATGATAATCCATTCCACTGAAATCGCTGTTTAGCAAAATCATTGTCTAGCGAAAAGCATTTCCCCATTGGAATGCATTGAAACCTGTTTAATGCGTTCCAATGGGGAAGAATCGTCGTTGTCTAGCGAAGATCGGCCATAGGAAAGCCACCAATCAGCTGTTTAAATCGCTGTCTTGCGAAGCTCAGGTCCGAAAAACACCCGTTTTGCGAGCACAGAGGAGCTGTCAAAATCGTTTAGCGAAAATTGGTTTGTGAAGCAGGGACCAAACATTGTCCAGTGAAATTCCCCTATAGGAATCACTGTTTTGCGAATCGCTATAGCGATCTCAAAAAGTCAATGTCTAGCGAAAAAACGGTCATGCGGGGTAACTGTCTAGCGAGGCACCACTGTATTTGGGCATTACTAATGCAGGTGATCTGAATACGTGTGAGTGAGTGATCTTATTTCCCTCTTCCATCATCATTTCCATAACATTACTATCAAGATGTTGTTGTTTGCATGGAGCCTCTGGGCAAGAACCCAGATTTTGTAGTGCATTTAAACATGCACCTCATCCTATTAGATTTATTACCATAACCAAGAGTGGACAGGAGGCTGGGAATTTCTCTCTCTCCATAAATTGAGACAAAAAGCCACCCTCCCTTCATTTTCCATGGGCAAAGGATGTCATAGCAACAAGTGGTAAATAAATAGGGGGGATACTGTTACAGCAGTCCAAATCTCTTGTTTATTTGTGAACAGGCATGTTCTATTCACAGCTTCAGCGCAGGACTTCTAAGTCCCAGCTAGCTCCCTACATCTTTGAAGGATAAGGTCTCATCTGTGGCAAGTACTGCCAGGACTCAGTTCTGTGCATTTGCAAGTCATGTCAACAGTCAGCCTGGACTCAAGTAAGGACTAGCAGGATTCAGACTTTGTAGTCAGTGAGTATTAGCAGATGGGGGGCAGGGTAGTTTTCTAAGCAGGAGTCAGTCTCACAAGGTCTGAGATTCTGTGTCCATGGATCCTGTCACAGGATTTCCCCTACTGCATGGTTAACTGAGGGATCTCTGTGGTCTGAGGGGAAAGGGATTTGCTGCAGCCCGTGCCTCCAGTCAAATCATTCTCTGATCCTCCAGACTAGATGGGCCTTCCACCAATCTTGGGCACTCTTCACTACCTGGGGCTGAGGTGGTACCCTCTCCAGTAAAGGTAGGGACATTGGGCCTCATATGTTCAGTAAGTGGGCCTTCAGCTACCATCCATGGGGTGAGAAGTGAACCCCTTCCTATCCAATGGGGAGGATTAACTTCCACAGTCAAAGCACGTCCCCCCACAACTTACCTCCATATCTCCTCCCTTGCTTCCCTGCAAGAGGACTCTTATCCTCAAACTTGTGCCTAGAAACCTGGATTCTGTCCAGAGGCCTCTATGTCACTTGGATGTGGACATTGTCCTGCTGACTCTCCTCGCCCTCTGTTGGTGGCTTCCCTCTCAGGCTTCCCCACATTGGTCCCTTTGCCTTTGCTGTTGAGTTCCTTTGGCTCTTTCACTCAATGGACCTGCCCTTCTCTGCTCCTTGCTTGCTCACTTTCATCTGCCCCTTGCCCAATGCTGACTCTGCTTTGTATCATTTGATTCATTTCCCCACTGCCATCCTAACCACCTGTTTCCCCTTTGTCCTTCCTACCTCCTTCACTTTCCATTCCACCACCCTCACCCCTTACTGACTTGATAGACAATTCCCCGCATGGATGGCACATGTTTTTCTCCTCACTTCCACACACTGCTACAAAGAATAGCCCAACGTCTTGCCCTGCCTCAAGATCAAGACTGGTGAATGAGCAGCTCCTGCCCCCGCTGCTAGAGCATCAGTAAGTCCTATGAGGAGATCCTGAGTGGGAGCTAAGTGTAAGCCCCCTCACAGGACTCCACCTTGATAGGGTCATGGTGATGTCATATCCCACATGCCATGAAGCCTATCCAGAAAAAAGACTCAAAGTTAGAGTGAGATCTGTGCCAAAATCAAACATGAAATGTGCATGAATCATAGAAATGGGGCATAACCAGTCATCAGAATGGAGGTAGCCCCTCTGACAATATTCCACGGCATGGACAGCCAAGTGTGCAGCCAAAGCTTCTTGTTGGCTGCTTATGTGCATTTACTAGAATTGAGTTTACAACTCAAATACAAAATAGGCTGCTCTGCCCTGTGAAGCTTCTGAGGGGTATGATTTGCACTTCAGAGGGAACAGGATGGTCAAAGCTGGTTGTGTGCCCCTCCAAAATTCAGAGGAGAGAAAAATAATAATCTTACGCCATCCAAAGTTGCCCACCACAGAATTATAGGCTGTTGTTATAATCTGTGAAAATTGGTAGACATTGTCTAAAACCTCTTATGATGTCTTTGTCTATCTGTTTAAATCTGCTTCTAAATACACCAAGAACAATGTAGCTACAGTGTGTGATCCTTCTTATGCTGTGCATGTATTCCCATCAGTCCTAGCCAGACTAGCAATGATAAGGAACTGAGTTTTTAAAAATTATTTATTAGAATTGTTCCTCATATTTCCACTGCCAAGCAGCACCCAAGGCAGTTTATACTTTTCTTAAGAGAATTAAAACAAACAAAACCACATTTAACCAGAAAACAATTACAGTGGTACATTGGTTTATGAATGCCTCGGTTAAGGTAATTTTTGGTTTACGAAGCAAAATCCATAGAAAATAATGCCTTGGTTTATGGTTTTGTTTTGTTTTTTTTTAATGAAGAAAGTTTCTCCAGGATGTATTGTGCCTGGAGGTTTATAGTGCCACCCCTATTCCTATGGCAAACCATGTTTTAGTTTACGAATTTTTCGCATTACGTAACGTCCCGTAGAATGCATTAAATTCGTAAACTGAGGTACCACTGTACAATCATGTAAAACCAATGCCACTATTAAAAAATATTACAATCAGCCATGTGCACAATTAAAAACAACAAAGCACAGTAGTTGCCTAATGACAAAGAGATCTCAGACCTCCCATTCTCCCTTCTCACATTGGCATCAGGCATTTCATTGCAGACCACATATATTCTAGAAAAGAAGACCGTACCACTCTTTGACTGAACAGAATTTTACTGAACAGAATTATAGGAGGAAAGCAAGGGAAAATCAACTCTAAGGAGAAGGACAAATTCTTATTTAAGTTCTGTAGCAATTTGCCAATGACAAATACCTGTGAAATAAGAGCAAGCAGTAAATCTGGCTTTTCTTCTTGTGTCATAAAGGCTTTTGCCATTCAAAGGTTGAATTCCCTGTCAGGGTGAAAATTACTTGCGAATATAAATGCTTTCACATCAGAAAGACAGTTAATTTAAATTAATCTCTTCATAAGTCAATGTAAGGCTATTAATTTTTTATAGCAAATGGACTAAAGCTCTTTTTCCTAATATGTATTTAATCAAGTCTCTGGTACGTTTTGCCAGATCTGGACACAGCAGATTGTGATGCGGATTTTAGACTTAAAGATTACCTATGTTTCTGAAATAAAATTATTTTCCAACACATGTATGTTTGCTCCTCACTGTCTAGAGTTTTTCATCATGGCTGTCTCCTTGGCAGAAAGTGAACCATTCCACAATTACTAGCTTATTCACTAATAATAACAATCTTATAAATGCAGAACTTGAAGGGCCCCTATAGACCAGTGGTCCCCAACCTTTTTAAAGTCAGGGACCGTTTTTGTTGAAGACCATTCTTCCAAGGACCGGGGTGGGGGAGGCTGCTGCAGCTGGCATCCGTGAATGGGGGTGTGGGGAGACGTCTGTGCGTGGGGGTACTTGTTATGCAGTAGGTTGTTGGAGCATAGCTATAAATCAAACATATTACATGTATTGTGCCCTTTGTCCCAACCCCCCACCCCAGAATAAAGAAGCAAGACACAGGTGTTGGATTAATTAGGGCCACATTTTATTAACTTTAATTCTTGTTGTTCCCAAGTGGGGAGGCGATGGTAAAAAAACCAGGGGGGTTGGTTAAAAAAAGTGGTGGAGGTGCTATGGTAAAAAAAATACCAAAATAAAATAAACGTAAACAGAGCAAGTCCCATGCTGGGACTGAAAAAAAAAACACCAAAAAACAAAACAACACCAACCCTCAATCCCCCCCAACAAAACAAAAGCCCCCCCAAACTTTTTTTTAAAGCGGCACCTTACTGGTCCCAAGCCTCCTCAGCCTCCCGGGGACCACCTTTTCTCCCCTGCTTTTTGAAGGGGGAAGAAGGAACTGACCCTCCAATGTGTGCCAGCATGCAGGGGTTCTCAACTCCCCCTTCCCTGCCAGCCTGCAGTCTTCGAGGCGCACCTTCCTCCATGTCCAAACAAATCCCTGCACAGTTCAGGGGTGGGGATAGGGTGGGTGGGTCCTTTTCAAGGGATGGCTGGGTGTCCTCCTCCTCCTGCCCCCTCAGCCCATTACATAGCCCTCTTAATGGGGGGCAGGAGGAGGAGGAGGGAGGGCTAATTAAGACCTGGTGGCTTGTGCCAGGCATGCCTGGCGCAGCTTGTTGGCTGCTGCCGGAGGCAACCGGAGCACACAGCCTGGCTTTCCAGGCCAGGCCCAGGAAGCTTTTAAATCCAGAACACAGATCCAGCCTTGCACCACCTCAGGAGTAGTAGTAGTCATAGTAGCAGTAGGGATAGAGGGGTGGCAGTGTTGTGCCTGAGGAGCTGTCGGGGCCCCAGATGCCACCGCTGCCACCTCCTCCCCCTCCCGCAGCAGCGGGGATGCCCTGCTGAGCTGCACCCTTGGCCATCCACCCTGTTTGCCCGGGTAGCCTCTTGCCCGGCCAAAGTCCTGAGAGGCCAGCACTACCAGCTGCCAGCCACCTCCAAGCTCCGAAAGGGGGTCCTGCTGCCGCTGCCGCCCCTCCCCACCCGAGCTGGGCTCTCTCCCAGAAGGGCCAGTGATGGCACAGAATGGGAGGAGGGCTGGCATGCAGGGATTCCCCCTCGCCTCCTCTTTCCGCTCCTCCAGGGGTCCCAGGGCAACAGGGCAGGAGTGCACCGGGCTACTCTTCCCAGGGATGGTGACACAAGGGGGAACCCAAGGATGGGGCTTATCTCTGCCTTCCGCACCTGTGTTGCTCGCTTGCCCATCTGTCTGCCCATCATTCCATCCTTCCTTTTTCAGGTCAGTGGTGGTCCAGTGACACCACCACAAGGGTGGGAGCGAGGCTCCGATGGGAGGCCCCAGAAAGCAGAAGTTTTGCAGATGAGCAGCAGTGTCTCATGTGATCTGGCCTGGCACACCTCTTCCCTGGAAGGGTTGGCCAGGCAGGATGCAGTAAGATCGCTGGCGCACACTCCTGCCCATCCGCTTGCCCTGTGTGAGGCAGTGCTGAGTCCCATGGCCGGCCGTTGGCACTTCCCGTGTGGGCTGCCCAAGGGGCATTGGGGGAATGGTTACCATGAGCAAATGAGACACGGCCACCTATGAGGGTGACAGGCCCACCCGAGTGGGGGACGGAGATCCGTGTCCGCGCCCCAGTTCTGGCCAGCCCACGGACTGGCAATGGGCCACGGACCGGGGGTTGATGACCCCTGCTTATAGACCAGTGAATCAAGCCCTGTCAGGGAGGCACGGTGGGGAATCAAACTCTCAACCTCTGGCTCTGCAACCAGATATCTAAGCCATTGAGTTCCATGCTCACCACTTCAAGGTTTAAAGCTTTAGAATCTCAAGTAATTTCCTTTAAAAGTGTTTTTCAAACACAGCCATTAACCTTCTTCCTGCCATATACTGACACACAGAATAAAGGCCAGAAGACAGAGCTTCGAATAAATACTTTGTCTTGAATCAGTTGTGTGATGGGGGGCAGCAGCAGCAGTGAGGAGTCTTTGTTTGAAATTCCCTGGCTGCAGTATGAAGGTGGTATTGCCACATGGGGCTAGCCAGGAACCAAGCAAGGTGAGCACAGAGTGCCTGGCGGTTATGGGTGAGAACAGTCACCAGAGCTGCCTTTACAGAGGTGACAGGGCAGGGATGAAGAGGAAACATAGGAGAGCCAGGAACTCCAGCGGGAAAAATCGGGGTTAGAGGATTTGAAGAAGGCTTTGAAGTTTTTATAAGCAGTTATATTAATGCAAGGGATGTGAGAATTTCTTTTCTTTTCTTTTCTTTTCTTTTCTTTTCTTTTCTTTTCTTTCCTTTCTTTCTTTCTTTCTTTCTTTCTTTCTTTCTTTCTTTCTTTCTTTCTTTCTTTCTTTCTTTCTTTCTTTCTTTCTTTCTTTTTCTTTCTGTGAAGAAATTGAACTCCTTCCTGTAACCACACTTCTCAATTCTATATGGGTAGAAGGCAATTCTAAGCTATTCCAGAATACAGAAAAAAGCTCTGCATATGCTCAGAAGGATTAAAACATTTCCAATTAACAATTATCCACAACGGATTTTCCGACTCATCCTTATAGGCACTTGCTGCTGCATTTCAGTATTGCAATGTCTTCTGACTGGAATAAATACAGTCCTTATTAACACTTTTTAATCAAGAGAAACAGTCCATGTTGTTGGAAGGGTGAATGAACAACGTAAGGGCTGCTGAGGCGCAGAGCAAAAGCAAAGTGAGATGCTAATTAACAACAAACTGCATTGAACAGATTGTTAGGGACATGCTTAAGAGCAGCATTCTCCACTCTGGCCCTTTCCAGATATTTTGAAGTACAAATCCTATCAAACCCAGCTGGCAGTTGGATTATAGGATGTCTATTCCAAGTCATCTGAAGAGCACCAAGTTGGGGAGCCAATTTAAACTACAAAGAGAGGCTCTAAAGGAGGAAACTACAGAAGGCCAGTAGGGGAAAAATGTCAATCGCAGTATCATATGCTCCCCCCCCCACAGAGTTACTTCTAAAAACAACCAATAACAGAGTCTTGTTTACTTACATGACTGTGGAAGGTATGTGACATAAATGTCCCCCACAAGCATGCCCAGTCTCACATTGATTGCAAAACTGGGCTTAAGATCAATTGTGTGGTTAATTACATGAAGGGGAATCTGCAGGAGAAGATGAAATGTTGTATGACTGGCCCTCAACGCACAGTTTTTTTAATGTTTAATTTATTGAATTAGAAATTTTACACACTACTGTTAATCTAAGATAAAAGAAGTCATTTGGGGTCTTTTAACAGAATTCTTATATAATTAGGCCTCTTGAAGGACTGTTGTGTGGAGGATGGAGATGTTTTCCATAGCTCCATATGGTAGGACCTGACATAACAGATTCAAATGACAAGAAAGGAGATTTCACTGGAGGTGTCTGTCAGGGGTGCTTTAGCTATGAATTTCCTGCTTTAGGCTGGATTGGTCGTGATAATTATTGGGAGGGGTCCCTTCCAGCTTTCCACTTCTGTTCTCATAGTGTCATTCTAAGTACTGGTAAATACTCTGTGAGATAAAAGAAGTAAATATATTTCATGAACCCAGAACAAGAGGTCTGTAGGTTTAATTTACATTGACTTTAGAACTAGCTTCAAATGAAGAGGTTTCATTTGTCCAGAGAGGAGTTGATAAATTTAATCAGGTGAATCTATGATGTGTGTCAGAAATGACTTTTTTTTCATGGGTAGAGCTTCTGTTCCAGTGTCTAATTATGCAAAATTCATACAAGCTCCGCAGAGTTATTTGGGTGTGAATTCGCAAGACTCTTCTTTTGGACTCCACTGCAAATTGACTTCTATGGAAATCTGGGTTCACAGAAGTCGTGTTGCTCTTTGATACAGGAATGAAATTTTTGTTTTTCCCATTTCATACGGTGTTACAAGTGTTCTAATAAAGTGTTCAAAGCTACTTTGACCTTTCTCCATGTGCCAATAAATTTTGCAGCTATTGATCTGGTAATTCCTGGAGGAACAATGGTCCCTGCATGCAATCAGCACACTTCCATTTGACCAACAGAGGCAGAATGCAGACTTACTGAGGAAAATTGGATCAGCATTTTTGCCACTCCTTCTTTAGTATCTTCCAAGTAAAGGATGGCCAACTCTGTCACATCATAATCATCATCACCATACCTTCTAACTGACTAGTCATTTTTCCTCTGTCTTGCAACCTAACAATGTGAGTTAAACTGTTGTCCATTATGTAATAAGGACATTTCTCACAATCACTCTTGCATTTCTTTGGACTACTACCTTAGGTATTATTTCTTTATTTGAAATATTTATCATCTTTTTGCAATATGATGTTTTTTGTTTTGTTTTTTTTTAAAAAAATCTAATCTAAAACAATCTCTAGAATGTATTCTGCTTTAGTTTCCATGGAAGGGAATTTCATACTGATTGAGAAAAAGGCCTGCATCTACCAACCTGGCCTCTTTGGGGTGATGGACCACCTTAAAGATGCTTTGTTGAGGCCCCATATTTAGGATGCCAGAGTATGAGCTGCCCTTGGTCCCCAACCCATGATGATATGATAGGTTTCTGCAAAACAGAACCTTTTATTAACCATTTAACTTAAAGGGCCAATGGGCCTGAACAAGAACACACAGCTCCAGGGAGTGCTTTTTACTCCTGGTCTCTTCTTATCTCTAACACAGTCTAAGGGATGAAGCACTTTGCTCCTTGACGAAAGGCAACATTCCTCACAGGTGGGCTGAACAGGAAGTGCCACAACAGAGTTGTTGGGTATGGGCAGATGCCTGCTCCTGAAGGCAGATTGCATGGGCCCGTTCTCCAGCCAGGCCATTGGGTCTGTTGGTGGCTCCTCCAGTCCCAACCCCATGGTAGTTCTAAGCACTAGCACTGCCAAATTTTAGGGACATCTGGCTGGCACCCTTGGGGGTGTGGTAGGCTGGGTCGTCATGGGTTGCCCTGGGCATTTCACTCCTTGAGGGCCGGGTAGAAGGCAGAGGCAGCTGTGCTTGAGACAGGCAGATCTGGTTCTCACAATGCCAAGCTTGGTCACACTAGACACAGGCAGCCTCCTCAGGTGATAGGGTCGGTTCCACCCAGTTACTAGTGCCCAGGTCCTGCATCTGCACCTTGTCTCATCTTTCTCAGGAATTCACCTCTCACAGCTAGACTTTCCCCACCTGACATGCCTCCCAGTTTACTGTGTCCACCCACAAGTCCTTCTCTCCCAGGGCTGGTTCCTCCTCAAGTAAGAGTCCCACCATGTCCACACCTGCTTGATCATCTCCAACAGAGTTGTTATCCCTACTCTACAGGCGAGCTGCATATAGAGAAGATTGACACCTGATGGGCCAAGGTGGGGAGCCCACCAGCCAGGCCAGGGGAATAGTTGCTGGTCCCATACAAGGTTTGAAATTTTGTATGTATAGAATGCTAAAATAATTTAGGGGAGTGTAAAAATCCTTATTATTTTAGAATTGTCAGCTTTCTTTCTTTCTTTCTTTCTTTCTTTCTTTCTCTTTCAACTTAAGGCAACTGAGAGGTTCCAAGAAAGCTGGCAATATTGCCCTGAGTAAGCAAAAAGATGATACATATTTCAAATAAAGAAATAATAGCTAAGCCTAGTAGTCTTTCTTCACTGACACAGAGAGATTGCAGCAACATCTTAAATATTCTTGGTTCTGTACCCACAACCACCACATAGCCAATATAATCATCTTCTGGGATTTTCTGCCACTGGATAATTCTACATGACAGAAGTTGCTACTGGAATTTTTTTTTTAGTTTAGATATACTTAAATTTCTGATTTAAAAAGCCAGGAAATTCAATTCTTCAAAATAAATATCCTGTTTATGAATATGGGACCTTGTGCTTTTACTGCTCATGTACAATTCAAAATGCTAAGAAATGGCCAGATATTGCTGCACAATATCAGCCCTGCAGTGTGAACAGGAAAAAGGATGTCAAACTTTATATAATAAAGGGCAACCTGAATGTCAGCAGTCAAGATGGTCCTACAAGATACCCTCTTGTGTTCACTACCATTTCTTATAGGCATTTTGAATACTTTGTGGCTCCAAGCAATACATATCTAGAGCACTTGTTGAAATACAGTCCTGGCAATTGCTTTATTTTTGGGTGATAATTAGTTAACTGATGAAAAAAAAAAGTCAGGTTCTGGGATTTCTCCCTGCATGGCAGTGAATGGTAGTGAAAATACTTAGAGGCTGAATCGTGGATATAAAAGCAAAGTATCTCACATTCATAAACCAGAGTTTTGTTGAAGAACTGAATTTAACCACAGTGGTTTAAAATACTATGCCATATGAGCTGTCTGTCCAATGAGTCTATTTTCCAATGACTAATAGCTAGTGAAAAACTGGAAGACTCCTGCTTTTCCTTCTTATCGGCTGGACGACAGTTCATATAAACAATAGCTTCTGTAATGTAGCATCTTAAGTCTGGGAAACGTATTCACGTGTGATGACCCTGTCTTCTCAATTGAAGAGAGAAACATCTGGAATGTATCTCTGTGGCATGGTCTCATCTGGCTGTGGGATATTGTGTAGATATCATAGCTATGTTGATCAATCAAAGATATAGCTGTTTTCCATCTATTCAGCACCTTCACATCTGGATGCTATTCCATGCATCCATTTACATTGCATGCCATGTATGTGAAAGCAGCTGAATGAGAGATGGAAAATAGTGAGAATCTCAGTCTGAACAACCTCAAACTTAAAACAATCCATGTTTTAAATATTCTGTCATTATCCTTCAATTAGTTTCAACTTAGATCAATTACGTTGTGACAAACCCAGACCTACTGGAGGATGCCACGCTTTCACTAGGCTGCCACCAACCATTCCCTGTAAGGAGTCACACAGACCAGGAATGGATTTTTAACAAATAAAGGAATAAGGTTTATTTAATTAACACACAGGGAAAATAAAATGATCAAGTGAATAAGATACAGTAACGTGGCTTAGTCTCAATCATACATACACCAGTTTGGTTCACACAGAACACCTTTAAATAAAGCACAGACCCTGAACCTATCAGTTCTGGCTAACCATACAGACACCTGAACCTATCAGGTTGGTACTGACTGACACACAGTAGTACCCTGTCTGACACACAGACTCCCACACCAGCTTCTTCTTCCCAGCTCTCCTCCAGCTTCTTCTTCTTCTCCACACAAGCTCCACATATAAATACAGTACAGCCCCTCCTCCTGATGTCCCGCCTTCCACTCCCCATAGGATGGAACTTTCCCTCCAAACCCATGACAGACAGGTAACATCAGTGCTGTATGTAACACCTCCCCTCTTTATAAGTTGTTTTGTAGGGGGAAAGCTAAGGTGCTTTTCTCCAAAAAACAACCTGGATCCAAACCATACAAAAACAGTTATACAATGACATACAATACCATACTTACTCTAGGATAAACATATCAATTAGGCATTTAAACATTTACCATTTACAATACATCAAGTTACCTTTATTGATACAAACCGGGCATGTTTAATAAACAACAGGTACATTTAACCTTTTGGTCACCAAAATATATACATAGTCCATGTTTCTTTCGCCGTCTTCATTCTTCAGGTCTTCTTGACAAGGCGTCAGCAACACAGTTCACTGACCCTCTGACCACCTTCACTTCAAAGTCATAGTCCTGCAGGTTTAAAGCCCACCTCATAAGTTTACTATTGTGGGTTCTCATTGTCTTTAACCATTGCAGTGGTGAATGGTCAGTGCACAGAACAAAATGTCTTCCCCAGATGTAAGGCTTGGCCTTCTGGATCGCGTAGACTATGGCCAGGCACTCCTTTTCCACGGTTGCCAAATGTCTCTCACCTTTCTGGAGTTTCCTACTCAGGTAGGACACTGGATGCTGGTCACCACTTTCATCCTCCTGGCAAAGAACTGCTCCTACCCCGCTGTTAGACGCATTGGTGTAGATGATGAACTCCCGGTCGAAGTCTGGAGCACGCAGCACTGGATAGTTGATGAGGGCCTCCTTCAACCTCTGGAACGCCTCCTCACAGTCGCTGGTCCACGGGATGCGGTCATCAGTCTTCTTCCTCGTCAGATCGGTCAGCGGAGCCGCAATCTCGCTAAACCTCGGGATGAACTTTCTGTAGTAGCCCACCAACCCAAGAAATGATTTGACCTTTTTCTTGGTGTTGGGTCTGGGCCAATCACGAACTGCTTCTATCTTGGCCTCTAGGGGTTTGATCACTCCTCCCCCTACTATGTGACCCAAGTATTTTATTTCTGGGCTACCCAGCTGCAGTTTATTCTCTTTGCAGAGCCTAGGCCAAAGCACTTCCTCCCCTGGGTTAAAATGCCTCTCCCTGCCTTCCTGGTCATCCCAAGCTTTCTTTCTGACCTTTTGAGCTTGCAGGGTCTCTGCTGCTAGCTCTAGGTTTCTCCTTAGGTCATTCCTCAAAGAGTCTATATATGTCACAACATCTTGTGGGTCATCCTGGGTGATCTGCTCCCAATTTTGTTTGATTAAATCAAGGGGCCCTTTCACCCTTCTCCCAAACAAAAGTTCAAACGGACTGAACCCGGTACTGGCTTGTGGCACTGATCGATAAGCAAACAAAAGGGATTGCAGCTTCTGGTCCCAATTGTTTGGATTCTCCGCCAAGTAAGCCCTAATCATGCGCATCAGAGTCCCATTGAACTTCTCCGTTAACCCATTACTTTCAGGGTGATAGGCAGTGGTTTCCTTGTGTTTAATTCCACAGATTTGCCATAACCGTTTCATGAGCTTCGATGTAAACGATGCGCCCAAATCTGTGATTATTTCTGAGGCGAATCCCATCCTGGACATATACCCCACCAAGGCATCTGCCACTGTGTTAGTTTCAATGTTAGTCAAGGGAATGGCTTCAGGGTACCTTGTGGCATGGTCCACAATGGTGAGAATGAACCTGTTCCCCCTCTTTGTGGCCTTGGGCAAAGGTCCCACAATATCCACCCCTATGCATTTGAACGGAGTGTCAATCACAGGCAAAGGGCACAACTTTGCTTTGGTCCTGTCACGGTTATTCCCCTGCCTCTGACACACATCACATTGTTTACAGAACTCCTTGATCTGCTTCCCTATTTCAGGCCAGTAAAAATTCTGTGTGATTCTCTGCTGTGTTTTGTTCACCCCTAAGTGCGCAGCAAACATGTCAGAGTGCCCCCTTTGTAAGATCATGGGGCGATACTTTTCAGGTACCACTAGCTGACTTCTGATCCCATCTCCCCCTTTTGAGATATTCCTCAGGGTCTCTCTATATAAAATCCCCTTTTTCTCTCGAAATCTCACTGGGGTTTCAGGTGTTAGCTGAGCGTCTGTCACCTGTTCAAAACACTTTTGGAGAGTGGCGTCTGCCTTTTGCTCTTGGCCGAATCTGCTGTCCGTGGTCAAGGTTTCCACCACAGCCTCTGAACTCCCCTCTGCTTCCGTCTCGGGCTCATCAGTACCCCCCTGAACTGTCCCCGTGGTGGCTTGTGAACGTGTAATCACTAGCACTCGTTTCACATGTTCAGCCAGGTCATTTCCGACGAGCACGGCTGCTGGCAGAGCCGATGAAATCGCTAGCCGCCAAACTCCCCTCCAGCCTTGAAAGTTCACAGGTACCTCAGCTACTGGCAGCGAGATCACCTGTCCCTCAATCCCTGCCACCTTCATGCTCTCATTTGGGATTATATACTCCCTAGGAATAATATCTGGATGGCACAGGGTCACCTGGGAACAAGTATCCCTTAGTCCCCTATACTGATGGTCAAGTATTCCTACGTCCACTCCTGCGGTTTCAAACAACTGAGAATCTGTTCTCACTAGCAAGCAGCGCTTGACCTCCACAAGAGGACCATTTTCCCCAGCCTGATCAGCAGATGTAACTGTTCCAGATTGAGTAGCCATGGCAACAGGCTCCCTCAGTGACAAGGAGCTTTGCTCTTTCTGGACACAGAACACAGCTTTTGGCTTGGTTCCACTCAAATCATGAGGCAAATTTCCCTTTATCTGCTTCCATTTCTCACACCCTGAGATTAGATGGCCCTTTCCCTGACAGAAATAACATTTTCTGCTGTACTTGTAGTCTTTCTCCTCTGGTTTTGGTTTTCCCTCCAAAATCTGGTTCCTGGACTGGCTCTGCCCAGAAGTTTTATCAACAGAATGGCCGCCCATTTTTGGCGGGCTCTGAACTAACCCTTTGAAGTACTTAGGGTCCCATGTTTCCCTCATGTTTTCTTCAGAATAATTCAGGTTTTGATGTTGTGCCTTAACCTGTGTGCCTTCTTTTGGTTTCTTTTCTAGCTGCAATTTCTTCTCTTTTATTCTCAAATCCAGCTCCTTTTGCTTAGCCTCAAACTCAGCCCTGATCTGTAAAATTTCTTCCTCAGCCCTAGCTTTTATCTCTTTTACTTTTTCTTCAGTCTTATCTCTGATTTCTTTTAATTTAATGTCTTTTTGCTGATTATATTTTTCAAGATCTTGCTCACTTTGTCTGACCTGAGCCTCATACTTTTCTCTTTCCGAAATTTCTTTAACTGATAAATTTTTATTTTTCTTATTTAGGAATGTTAATTTTAATTGTGCCATTCTAATTCTGTGTTTCAGTTCCATCTCTTTCATCCTCATGGCCATTCCCCTTTTCTTGGCATCTGCCTCTACCTGACTGATTTCAGATCTTTCTCTTAAATCTAATTCCCTCATCCTCAGTTCATGCTGTTGGGCTAGGAGCATTTTTCTGAGTTCTGAGGTCAGTTCTCCCGTGCTCTCATCCTGCACTGAGCCAAATTCATCCTCAGAACCTTGGTCCACCTGGGGTTCCCTCGCTTCACCCATTTCTGCCATTCGGCTTCGAGTCAAGGGCATAATCCCCCCCTCAGAACAGGCTGCTTTCAAAAGTCAAGCCTCAAAATAAAGCGACCACTTTTTTTTTGTTCTCTTTTGCCTCAGAACCAGCCTTCTATAGATTGCTGCTGTTCTTCAGCACTAACTTGCAACTGTTGCCAGCCAGAGTCTACCCCCCTCTGCTAGGCCTCTCAGCAGACAGGCTAGATCACTGCTACTTCACTCAGCTTTGCCTCAGCTTTTTCCCGCCAAAACAGGTTGCCTCAGAGCTCCCTAATCTAGTCCCACCAATCTGAGGTCACACGTTCTTCCACTAGCCTGCCTCCCCGTGAGGTAAGCCTAGAAGATTACCTACGTGCTCTCAGATTGTCCCTGACTAGACCCCCCTTGCTCTGGGCACACTTGCCAAGGCTTTGCTGTACCACTGGACAACTGGACCAGTCGTATCCCACACGCTGGACACCAATCAATGTGACAAACCCAGACCTACTGGAGGATGCCACACTTTCACTAGGCTGCCACCAACCATTCCCTGTAAGGAGTCACACAGACCAGGAATGGATTTTTAACAAATAAAGGAATAAGGTTTATTTAATTAACACACAGGGAAAATAAAATGATCAAGTGAATAAGATACAGTAACGTGGCTTAGTCTCAATCATACATACACCAGTTTGGTTCACACAGAACACCTTTAAATAAAGCACAGACCCTGAACCTATCAGTTCTGGCTAACCATACAGACACCTGAACCTATCAGGTTGGTACTGACTGACACACAGTAGTACCCTGTCTGACACACAGACTCCCACACCAGCTTCTTCTTCCCAGCTCTCCTCCAGCTTCTTCTTCTACTCCACACAAGCTCCACATATATATACAGTACAGCCCCTCCTCCTGATGTCCCGCCTTCCACTCCCCATAGGATGGAACTTTCCCTCCAAACCCATGACAGACAGGTAACATCAGTGCTGTATGTAACATACGTCAGTTGAACAGTAAATCAAAACTTACGTAAATCTCACTGAGTCAATGGGCCCACTCTAGAAAGTACTAGCAATTGAATACTGACTTCTGTGTTCGTCATATTATCAAAATATAAACAGTTTCTTTTAAATGTGGACTCTTTAAATCTGACATTTTCCAGGTCTGCATACTGTAAGAATTGCTGGGGCTGCCTTGCAGATGTATTTAAATTCTTTTTCCTATTAAAGTTATGTTAAAGCTACATTTTTTACACCCTGTTCAGAAGAACCACATTTTGATCTTGAGTCTTACTCTTAACCCATACATATTTCCATAAGGCACAATAAATTCTAGGAATGAAGGGCAGTGTTTAGGGAAAATGATATGAATACTGGGCATATAGCTGTGCAGCATCATAATCAGTTTATTTCCAAATACAAATATCTTCATAGCTTAACCAACACTTTGGAAAAGGTACACAGAAAATTGCATGTCAAAATGATAAATCTGTCAATTTGTAAAACTCCTTATTATTATGGGCTTGGCATCGACAACAAAATGAGAAAAACCTTATCCTGAAAACGTTCAACCTGGAAGAACACAGCACACCTGATCTTCTTAAATTCCATTTGTATGAGGCTCACTGCATTTGTTCAGCATTAATATTTTTCCCCCGGCCCATAGTCATGATGGGGGGGAGTAGAAAAAAAAACATTTATGGAATTTTAACTTCTGCATATTACACTGTTTGCAGGAACCTAATAGAACTCGTTAAACCAACCATTAAAAACATAAATATTATATTCTAAACTCTGAATTTGTTGCATTCTGCCCTGAGATGTGAAAGTAATTGGAAGTTGCTGTCAAAATGTGCCTTATAAAACTTCTCTCCCAAGAAAACAGCTTCAGAATGAACTTTGGAGTAAATTGATTGATTTGCTTATATTAGAAGCCTATTTAGAGAAATTCCCAATGTATTCTCAATGTGAAATTATCCAACTGACAGAACTGCACAAGTGTTTGAATCATACTTGAAAATCATACATAGGCATTGATGTGATAGTTAACTTTTTGACCAGAACTGTTCGCAAATCTGATTTCTACCCCAATAATCATTTCTCATAAACAATAAAGATGTGCATTAGATTTGAACAATTTCTGAGCAGACCTTGCCCCTTCAAATGGATTCAGAGGCTACCTGAGGGGAAAGGGGTCTGTCTCTGGAAATGAGTAAAGCTGAAACTGACTTGTACTTCAAACTTCACAAGGGCAGAATGTTTTAAATGAACTTTAGAATAAATTGGACAGTTTCTTCTTCCTTACTAATACCACTGTAATTCATTATTATAAAAACATATTATTATAGAACAGAAGTCATAACACTAGAGATGGGCATGAACTGGAAAAATGATGAATCAAGCAGAATGCCCAGTTCATGGTTCATTTTTCCAGTTCATGCCAGTGGGGAGGAGAACCTACTGCCTCTGCCTCCTCTGCAGCCTTCCCACCCCTTTCCTGTTGCCCCTGTTGCCTCCTTATCTGGTTCTGCCACTGCCTCCTCTTCTGCTGCAGCTGCAGCTGCCATCTTCAGAGATAACAACCTGGCTTCCCTTCCAGGACTCAGGTCTGCTGTCTCTGCACATGACCCCACCTATCAGCTGATGGAAGCCAGGCTGATGTCTCTGAACGTGGCAGTGGTGGTAGAGGAGGTGGTGGCAGGACCAGGAAGGGGAGCAACGAGGGGAATGGGAAGAGAGCAGGTGGGCATCCATTTTACTGAAGCAAAATGTAGTGCCAAGCAGAAAAAAAGTTTAGTACTTAATTTCATTTCGGCAAACTGGGTTGCCCGAACAGAACCACAAACTAAACCATGAACCAGCCCAGTTTGTGTTCATAGTTCATAGTTCAGTTCATGCCCATCTCTACATAACACCCTAGCTCTTGTACATATTCATCTAAAACCTTGCTACTCAATGACCTAGAGATATATCTTAATATTTACTGTTTCTACAACTGTCCAAAATAGCAAAGGAAAAGTAAGTAGTGAATCATTCTCCCACATAAAGATGTTTAATACTCTCTTTCTGCATGGACTGCTGCTGTTCTGATCCTGAAAACTTATAGCTTTACAATTTAAAGTCATCTCTGTGCCAGCAATGGATATAATAATTCCTCTACTTCTTATTTTCATTTATTTGGGTGGACAGTGACAACGGTTTGGCAATGGGGCACCTTGATAACAAAATTTAGAACACTGCAAAATTCTTCAACTCCAGCTGAGAAGGAAATAAACTTTTCCACCACTGCCAAGGTGTTTCTAGCCCAGATCCCATTCTTCAGCTAGCCAGACCTCTAGCTCTGAAGCTACATAGGTGGTCATGCTTCCAGAAGACAGAGGACCCAGTGAACACAAGTCAGAATTTCCCAAACCCAACATGGATGAAGTGTTGCCAGACCCAGGACCTTCTGAGAGCCAGAATGCTTGATCTCCAGAAGGTAGACCCTTAGAGACCCAGGTAACTGAGCCTACAGGCAAGAGAGGCTCTGGGGAATAGTTAGAGGAGGATGGACCTCCCCCTCTTTAAGGTCCATGTAAATGCCACTGGTTAAAGACACAAGCCTGGAAATAAGCTATAAGAAATGCTTAGCTGCAGGAAATGTGTCGAGAAAGCAGGCTTCCTCAGGAATAGGGTTCTCATTGAGGAAAAGCTCTTTCTCTTGGGGGAAACAGCAGGCCAAATCCTAAAAATAAGCTTTCCTTCGAGCTAGGTAAATACCTGTTGCTAAGCTCAGACCCTGATGTTGGGAAAGTGTGAAGGCAAGAAGAGAAGGTGACGACAGAGGACAAGATGGTGGGACAGTGTCATTGAAGCTACCAACATGAATTTGACCAAACTCTGGGAGGCAGTGGAAGACAGGAGGGCCTGGTGTGCTCTGGTCCATGGGGTCATGAAGAGTCGGACATGACTTAATGACTAAAAAACAAAAGCCCAGGAAGTGGCTCAAGGAGTCTAACTATATAAACATCAGTTTTGGGCTGCATCTTTATGGGAAAGGATGTAACTTCTGGCTTTTGATCGCATTTGCCTTATATGCTGCTTCTAACTTCTTTATCCTATAAGGCCTTTTGGATTGCCTGACTAGGCTGTATGAATTTTCCTCTTTATTTTCATGAATTTCGGATTGGCTTTTGCTGAACTGTTTTGGACTCTGTCACTAGATCTCCTGCACCTCATTTCTCTTACCCCTTCTATTTGCTGGTTCTGGAACTCTCATCTTGGAAACAGGAGACTAGACCTATGACTTTAGAATTGTCCTGGAGGAGGCTGTATCCAAGCACTCCTGAATTATGACAGCTCTGTGGCTGTAGTAGACTTCCTTTGAAATGGACCAACTCCTTTCAGGATCTTTCTGATCATGGAAACCAGTATGCCAACATTTGTAGCATGTTTCCCAGATATCCTGGGGAGACGATGAAGTGTCAGGCTTCAGACCAGGGAATTGTCCTTTTAAGGCTTGGTGTGGTAAATCCTCAATTCAGCTCAAGCCATCATCAGAACAAAGTACTTACTTGATGTGTTTTTTGATACTGTATCTTCTGCCTGCCTTCAGTGATAGTGACCTGATTTCCCTTCCAGGAGTCGGGCCTGCTGTCTCTACACATGAGCCTGCCTATCAGCTCAGGAAAGTTGTGGGGTCTCTAGATCAGTCTGAATGTTACAAAAGCACAAACACATGTACATGTGTGCTTATGTGCACATGCACACACATAGAGTGAGATGAATAATTATTAAGAAGGATTCAAAGAGCTTCTTAATAATATTGTAAATTTTTAACAAAGCTTCCTGGTTTGAGGCAATTCATTAAAACCGCATGTTAGTGCAAAAACTGAAAAAAATTACCAATCATTTTGGCAATTTTGTAGAAGCACTAGTTCTTGCCAATGTGAGAACTAAGTTGTGATCACCCAGAATTCATCTATAACCTTTTCAACAAGGAGAAGAATGTTTCAGTATCTCATCCTCATGTTCAAAGATGAGACAAGCAGATATTTATGCCCCCACTCTGTCCTGTCTGTCATTTTCATAGTGATAGTTGACAAGAATCAGGAAAGGGAGATTGAGCTAAGGATGTAAATTCTTGCAAATCTTCTCCTCACATTTGAGAGCAAGGAATTGCCAAATTATTCTCCTAACTCCATTGAAGTTAGTGAAGTAGTTTGTGGCACACTGCTAGAGCTTTATATGTTTAGTAATATATTTCTCTGACAAGAGAAGACAATAAAATGATTTTTGTACAAATAAAGCAAAACTGTGGAAATATCATAATGACACCTAATTCTTTTCTGTTACAAAATGTGCTGCACAAAAGGAATAACAAATTTGTGTGCTCTATAGTGAACAGTTTCAGACCTACTGTTTTATGTATGCTATTTACATGTCAGAGAGCTCCATACATGCAGTAAGAAATATCTGTATCCTTGAGAAAAACAAACAAACAAAAGCCCTTTCAATTTTGTATACAGTGATAACAGTTTTTCATGTTCACACACAACATGGGTTGCATTAACCAGAAGAATCTCAGACAGAGTTTGAGCATAATTTTTGTTTGTTTGCTTGACAAGTCTGTATGGCATGCAGGAATCAAACTGCTACTGGTTTTGTGCTTAGTAATGTTTCTTTCTGTTTTTTAAAAATGGAGATTACTAATTCTTAATCCCAATACGCATTCCTAGGTATCACTTAACAACAACAAAAACAACAATACTCATATGCCATCAAATCTATTCTGACCATTTACCAGTGATTCATTCAGTGTGCAGTCTTGGAACTATTATCTACAGCAGGTATTGAGATGAGAACATCTGATCTAAGTTTGAATATTTTAGTTTATTTCCATATTTTGACATGTTTGTACCACCTGCAGTGATTAAGTTAACTGGACACTAAATTCTCCGGAATTCAAAATTCACACATTGTTGTGGCATTTGCTTTGGTTTTAATAAAACAATTGCTTTGCTATGGATTCTGGTTCTTTTTCCAAGTACCTTCATGTAATTAAAATTAATGAAATGCTGGTGTAGAGATAATTGTTGGATTAATTCTAACCTTGATGAAGGCAAACTTGTCTTTTTGCCTGTAGCTTCATAAAATACACTCTGCAGATGAACAATATATTTAATTTCTATTTTAACATGCTTTCCAACCCTCAAAATGATGAAGCATCAGAAAAAGAGGGGAAAAACTATTCCAAATCTTTTTTTTTTCTTAGAAGAAATAAAGAAATTATCACCCAGAGTGCCATCTTTGTCCGGGCATATTTTGTATTATTTACGATACATTGTTATTTATTATCAGTACAATTAACTTTAATGAAAGCATGAGCCATGCATCTGAAGAAGTGTGATCAGCCAAATGAGTGGCTGTTCCACTTCAGTTCACTTCACTGGGTCTGAGCGGTTGCTTACAGAAGCTTTAGCCTCTGCCTGATCATAACTCTGCCTGGCATTAATTCTTTGCAAGGCCATCCTCTTTTTCACAGTATTCTACAAGTCCCTGGATGCTGCTCTGTTTAATCTGTCCCATGTTGAATGCAGTTAGGTTAATATGTTCAGTTCAGTCTGAGAGTGATGTGCATGAAAAACACAAAAGCAACTGACACTGCATCTCTGCTCTTGTGCCCAGTTTTGAACCAGGGGAATGCATATTGCCATGCTTAATATTGTAAAACAAAATTTTAACCCAGCCAGACACCATGAAATCTGTTCAAGTTCAATTTATGATGACAGAAGAAAGCAAGGCTTGATTTCTCCACCCGTTAAACTGTAAGGGAACCCCATTAAACTCACAGGGGCTTACTTGCCAGTAGGAAAGCCTAAAATGAATGTTGAGCAAGCTTGTCAAAATGCTGATTGATAGAAACATATGAAGATGGCACATGACAGGTTGTTGGGCTTGTTTGTGATATTTTAAAACAATAATGTTGAAATTAGAGGGAAAATTGAATATGTGGAAAATATTGAAATCTTACAGATGTTTTGCTGTGTGCTCTGGATTCTAAATTTATATATTTAAGGTAATACAAAGGGTGTACCACCACCACCACCACCACCACCACCACCACCACCACCACCACCACCACCACCACCAACAACAACAACAACAACAACAACAACAACAACAACAACAACAATAATAATAATAATAATAATAATAATAATAATAATAATAATAATAATAATAATAATAATAATAATAATAATAATAATCTCATTAAATGCTTTGGCTTCAGAAATGCAAGTTGGTTCAATACAGTGAGATACCTCAATGATGAATTTTTAAGTCTCTTACCATGAGAGGAAAAGAAAGAAAATGAGTCCCTTTTTATTCTCACCAGGGTCTCCATAATTTTCAGAAACTGTATTTGCAGAATTTAGAGAAGAATGGTGTACTCACATGCATGAGTACATACCCCAATACCAAGCACAGAATGAGTGGCTAAGTGTTTTGTTTTGTTTTTTAAAATGCCCCCAAGAGCTGTCATTGCCATTTTGTGCAATTTGCCGCACTTGTGATAAACCATGATTTTTGCAAATTTGCTTGAATTGTGTGTGTGTGTGTGTGGGGGGAGAGGTGTACTCTCTTCTCTTCCTAAGAGTACTGCAAAGTAACTTGATTCACAGTTTCAGACAAGACAAACAACAATTTAAATTCACAATGTACATTCAGTAGCTACAGGAGTTTGGTACCACTGTCAGACATCAAGATTCCATCCTAAGGAATCCTAGGATCAGTAGTTTCATGAGGTACTCTGAATTATGTGCCAGAGAGCTGTGCCAAAATGCACATTCCAGTGCATTTTACATCATTAGATGGATCCTCCCAAGATTCCAAAGGGTGGATTGATGACCATTATCAAATTGCTATTATTAGGCTTCAGGTGTACTCCAAACAGTAATTCCTGTTCACATGAGGGAAATGCTATCTACTTCTTCCAGTACTTTCCATACATCTGTTGTACTGAACCATGGTAACATGGCTTATATCCTGGAATGAATGTCCCAACAACTTTTAGCAGTACTGATTTATTTCTTCCTATTTGAATCATTTTGGCCAGCTACACCAGGATACCAGTTTATTTTCTCTCTTGCATCAAGGGGCAATTTAGCACCTTAATTATATATATACAGTGGTGCCTTGACTTAGGAACGCCCTGAGCTACAAACAATTTGACTTACGAACAGCTCCGACCTCAAAATTTTGCTTTGACTTGTGGCCGGAGCTTTGACTTACAAACAGAAACAGTCAGGGAAAAGGTGCGGGAAATTCAAAACACCTAACAGTTGGTGGCAAAGAGGCTGCTTCTTTCTAGCTCTTTCATCCCAACAGTTAAGGTTTAGGGTGATGCCGCCATCACCACCTTCGGAGGCCTCCCAGGGCTTCCCTGCCACTGCCAGAGGCCTCCCAGGGGTCCCCTGCCACCATCATCACCACCTTCGGAGGCCTCCCAGGGCTTCCCTGCCACTGCTGGAGGCCTCCTGGGGGTCTCCCACCACCCCTGATCGCTGCCTTCATAGGGTAGACCGGGCCTACCAGGGGAGTTTCCATGGCGGCGGAGAAGCCCTGGCCCAGCAGCGGCAGCAGAGGTAAGGTGCTGCTTTTTTAAAACTATTTTTTAAAATCTTTTGCAGGATGGGATTGGGCTGGTGGGGTTATGTTTCTGTTTATTTTGGTATTTGCTTTGTTTTTTGCAGCCCCTGGGGCTTGCAGTGTTTTTTTTGGGGGGGGGTATTTATTTTCTTCGGCCAGAACGGATTAATCGGTTTTCAATGCATTCCTATGGGAAATGGTGCTTTGACTTATGAACGTTTTGACTTACGAACACCATTCCAATACGGATTAAGTTTGTAAGTCAAGCACTACTGGATAGATAGATAGATAGATAGATAGATAGATAGATAGATAGATAGATAGATAGATAGATAGATAGATAGATAGATAGATAGATAGATAGATAGATAGATAGATAGATAGATAGATAGATAGATAGATAGATAGATAGATAGATAGATAGATAATCAGAAACAAAGCTCCCTCTAAGGTGTGTGACTGTGTGAGTTCATTTGACCCCACCCCCAGGACAGCTTTCCTCTTCCCTATGCACCCACAATGATTTTCTTAAATATCTCAGTTATTTGAAAGCCCTGTTAGGATCACTATAATTCCATTCCAACTTGACAGCACATCACACACATGGCTGGAGATTCTGGACATTGTTATCTAAAAAAGTAACATTTCCCAGGTCTGCTATTGTCTTTTTTCAGAAGCGGGGTTGGACTTAAGATTTTTAGACATAGCATGTGCCACCTAGTCCTTTCTGCATACCTACAATACAGAAAACAAAACTTCTAGAAGAGTTTACTTGTTCCTTCTTACCCCGAAACTCCTTTCTGGTGGTAATACAGACCTGAATAGCAATGCAGCACTCTTGTTCCTGGTTAGCTGGAGCAGCAAACAATGAAGATAAATGATAATACAATATTTTGTTCCAAGTCCAGCTTTAGCTTTGGCTGCAGAATGCAAGGCAATCATTTTGCTTTACAAATGGACAAGTGAAACATTAAGTATTTAATAACCTAGGTATAAAATAATACTACATAAAACTCTATATCACTGTCTGCTTAAATCTGACTGCTTAAATCTGCAAGGATACTTTGCAGACTCTTTTAGTGGACATTCAGGAGAGTAAGCTGCATAGATGCATGACTAAATAAGTCAAACAGCAAGAATTCATATAAGTTTTGGGCAGCAACATATATTTCCCATTTATACAAATGGCTCTTGATTGGAGAGAGTGTTCCACTCCTGAATGGCAGTTTGAAGCACTGCCCCCCCCCCCACCTGGCCACATGCAGCCACTATCCACTGAGCAAATTTAAAGAAAACATATTCCTAGTATTTGACCCAAGTCATGAGATAACCCAATGCAAAACTGTGTACAGTTTCATAGGTTCAATGGATTTATATGTACAGAGGGGGAAAAAAAAACACATGGTGATTTCCATATAGGCATATTCTTTGCGTGACAAACAAGAGTAATTTATCTCAAGCCTATCAAAATTGATAAACCTAGTTCAAAATGACTAGCAGCACAATATGAGGCTAATTTTAAACACTAATTCAATGGCCCAAATACTGTTGTTTAGCACAGTAAATCACACTAGAGTAGACCCACTGAACCAATGGTGATTTAAGGCATCTTCTGTAGGTTCCATTGATTCAAGTGGGCTTATTCTGTTATAGTAATATACATCACAGAGTGGGCCCATTTGAATCAATGGAACCTACGGGGAAGTTGACTCACCAAATCTCCATTGAGTCAATGGGCCTACTTGTTAGGCATCCTTCAATCTCAAGAGACTATGGTAACGTGCTCTGTATACTTTGACGCTGTATGCGAAGCTGGAGTGTCCTCTCCAGAGCATGAAGCCTGGGTAAAATAATATGGAGGATAGACTGTTACCAAGCAGCGAATCCTCCCTCTCCACATCACTGAAATAGTCCAATGGAAAGGCAAGAGCCAATACAACTGGTTCCAGTGATGTTGCAGAAGTTGCCAGAACGACACAAACTGCATCCAGGACTTCGGCTCCGGATTTTGCCTTGAGGTTTACTCCTGAAGCCTTTTCCATCAGTGGATATAGCCACAAGGCATTGGAGGTTTGAAATCAGAGTTTTCCTTCTCCTAGATGGGCTGCCTTCCAAGGCTGATGAGCCCCACCTATGGGCCTACTATAGTGCAATTTACTACACTACA
Organism: Pogona vitticeps; assembly: GCF_051106095.1. Classification (NCBI taxonomy): domain Eukaryota; kingdom Metazoa; phylum Chordata; class Lepidosauria; order Squamata; family Agamidae; genus Pogona; species Pogona vitticeps. The sequence continues at coordinate 284,880,242 of NC_135783.1, forward strand.
TAATAGGATTTTAGCCAGTTTGATCAGCTAATTCAGAAGTCAAATGATTATGCTTCATTTTAAATGAGGTAAAATAGCAAATTAGGGTTTTCAAGGTAAATTTGCAATGTATAACTGGTATGATTGTGAAATGAATGTTTTAATCTGTAAACTCATAATGTTGTTAAAGGCTCTTATAATTAATTGCAGCTCAATTTATTTCAATAAAATGAAATCATATAAACTTAGGGGTTACAGAAAAATATTTCTGCCTTTTAAATGAAACATAGAAATTCATAGTAATTGCTCTGCCTTTTGTTGTTATATATTAATCAAGAAGCAAATTATTGCCTTAGAAAGTCACCACCTGCCATTGAAGCATTGTGCTTGCACCACTTTCACAACAAATATAAATATCAAAGAAAAAATTCTTTAATTTCCATTTTAAAAAGAACTATCATGTTGGGGGAGAAAACACTTTTTAAAATAAGTTTCACTAGATGAGACATTGATTCCACATCCAGAAACAGGGAAGACTGTCTGGTTATTATAACATGAGCTTTTCCCAACTTGTATTTGGCAAATTAGCTTCTGTTTATTTCGTAATAGGTTATTTAAGAAACAGTATGGGTTTGTTTTGTGTCTCAAAAACAAAGTACTGAAAGACTTGAGTGTGTAGAAGGATGTTATTATATGAGGAAGAGATATGAGGAAAATGCCTGTATCATATAACTACCAGAAAGTTATGGTAGTTGTATGATACAGTTATATTTGGAATATTGTGTGCCAATCTGGTTACAGTAGTGCCTCGACTTACGAACGTCCTAACTAATGACCAATTTGAGTTATGACCAGCTTTGGCCACAAAAATTTGCTTCAACTTGCAACCGGAGCTTTGAGTTATGATCAGAAAAAAAGTGGGGGAAAAGATGGGGAATTTAAATTGCTAACCATTGGTAGGCAAAGAGGCTGCTTCTTTGTAGCTCTTTTGCCCCAACGGAGGAGGCTTCAGACTGCCTGGTGCTGCTTTCTACTTCTGAGTGAGTACATACAGGGTTTTGCAGCATGGGTTTGGGCTAGGGGGGTTATGTTTCTGTGCTATGATTTTTTTGTTTTGTTTTTTGGTATGTGTGTTTTTTGCCCCAGCATGTTCCAGTGGGGCTTGCTGTGTGGTTTTTTTGGCATTTTTTTTCCTGGCTGGAACGGATTAATGGGGTTTCATTGCATTCCTATGGGAAATGGTGCTTTGACTTAGGACCAAATCGAGTTACAACCATCTTCTGGAACAGATTAAGTTCGTAAATCAAGGCACCACTGTATTCTAATTTATTAAAAAGAGAATATTTAGAGCTGTAAAAGTTAACTCAATGAGTAAAGGAATTGAGAACCTTCAGGCACCATTTATTCATGCACAGTGACTTGTTGCAACAATGATAAGTCATGATATAACATTCTTCCAGGGCTGGATAGAGAGAAAAAGTGTGGTCACCAATGAAAGGTATACTGTTACTCCTTTTGGGCAGTAGCAGTCTACCTTACATTTTTAAAGCCAATTTTTTTAAAGAAAAGATCAAAAGGCCAAGTGTTCTGAACTGAAATTTAAAAGAATTACCCACTGAATTTCCACGGGTAGTGGCTTGCCAGCCTTGCTTTCTCCCATCTTTCATTCCTGACAATTTAGTATAAGGTTCTCAAGTCTTCACAGTTGTACATTTCAAGCAGTGTTATTCCAGTCTTTGGGGGGGGGTGAGTGTGCTGGATAGCCAGCACACTCACAACAGGCTATTTGGCCCCTTTAAGCAGGCTAGAAGAGATAAGGCAGAGAAAAATGCTACAGCTGAGGAGGGAAGTGAAAAGGCAGGACAGCTGATGGAAGAGAATCAGCCTGATCATGAGCATCTGGCCAAGGCAGGCTGGAGGCAGATAAAAGACAGGGAGAACAAGGCTTTGGGGTCTTCAGCTGAAGAACAACAATGTGAATTCATGGTGGATGGAGAGGAGGAATTGCTGTCACCTCTGCTGACTGGAACTGATGGGGAGAAAGAGGTAGTTTGTTTCTCCCAAGTCAGCTGGACAGCTGTTAACTGACAATATGCCTGTCAATTATCCATCATCCTGGAGAGGCATGGAGGATGTGGAAAGGATGGGCTCTTTATCCATAACTGTTGCTGGGGTCTGTACAAACCTTCCTTGTCACATGTCAAAACCCGCTCAGGTGGACATGAACTTTGGAGAAACTCATTGAAAGCAACTGACGACCCTATGTTAGGGAAGGGCACTCAGGGGCCATTGATTACCCCTCAACCCTTTGCTTCCATGGGGAAAGAGACTCTGCATGACTGTGCTGTAACTTCAAGTAAAGCTCCTCTATGTCTGATATCTGAAAGCGAGACTATTGATTCTTTGCTAGAGAACCCAGCTGTTGACTGTTTCCTTAGGGCAGTGATCCCCAACCTTGGGCCTCCAGATGTTCTTGGACTACAAACTCCCAGAAGCCTGTACCATCACCTCTGCTGGCCAGGATTTCTGGGAGTTGAAATCCAAGAACATCTGGAGGCCCAAGGTTGGGGACCACTGCCCTAGGGCATGATGCTGGTGGGGTGCACATCATCCTAAAAATATAGTCTGCCCCAAAAGTGATATCCCAATTGTAATTTCAATCCTGTCATTAGTAATCTAGTGGGACATTTTGTGAAGCACGTGTCTTTGGAAAAACAGTATTTCATCATTCAATGAAGGTTGCTAAGTTGCAAAAACAGTTTTCTGCATGTGCATCTATAAATGCATGGGAATCACCCATGCAAATTTATGTACTGTAAAGTGTAATTCCTCAGAGCTTGGATAACTCATCCCCCTTAAAACATAAAAATCCTGCTAATTAGTTATTTGAAAGAAAGACTAGAGGCTGCAATTCAGGAACCCTTATCTCTTTCCTATCAAATAACTAGTCTACAAAACCTACTACATCCTTTGTTTTCTTTGGCTAGAAGCCTATCGAACATAGTTCCGTTCCATCTTGCAGTCTGAAGAAGGGGCCAAAAATCCCTCAAAGCTTGGCTTAGAATCCTTGTTTATTCAACCATGTTTGTGCTGATGAATTGGAGTTGCTCCTTTTTTCTTGGACAATTGTCTTGTCCTTAATAGGTATCACAAGAAGTCACAGCATAGTATCTTCTTGGTGGGAGCAGCTGTACCTACTGAATTTCCCCAATGTAGAATTTGGCTGGAATCCAAATGAAAAATTACGCTAGTACAATTCCATTGGCAAACATTTCAGCTGCAAATTGCTGCAGGTTAACAAGTCAGGAGAGGCATTTGCTATTGCATACTGAGTTATGTGACTGGTGTGCAATAGTAAATGCCCATGCTGATGCCGACTAGTGGCAATTTACAGCTGGCATATCTAACAAGATTTGGGTCTGTGTTAAGTATGTTCTTTAAAAGAAGAATTTGCAACATTTCAAAAACTTCTTCAAAGATTGGATGGAGAGACCATGAGATTGAAGAGAAAAATAAATACATGTGAGAGAAAATGAAACTGACTCTTTCTGTCATTTTTCTAAATGAGGTAATATCCACCTTCCCTCGTCCAGCTTTTCCCAAATGTGCACTTTTTGGCTGGGTGTTTTAAATTTGAAACACTGATTCAACTCTTTGTCCCATTGATTAAAATGAGTTGGAAAAGTTTTTGTACAAATCTGAAATTGTGTACTTTTAATATACACCTAACAGCTGTGGCAAATCTCTCTTCCTCTGCCCCCACCCACATACTTGTCTGTTGATGTGTGGATTTTGGAATGCAAATTGCTTCCACTTTGAAGATATCCCGGAAGTGTGGACTGAGAGAAGTCTGTCAAAACTTAGACAAAATCACATACCTCACACATTCCTTAGAAATCAAAAGGCCTCAAGCTAAAAGCAAACAATATGCACCACGCCAAGGCAAATGCATATCATTGTCTGTGTGAGCAAAACACGGAAAGCCAAAGACACGACCAGTTAGAAACAAACTAGAAGATGGTTGGGAGGAAAATCCCCAATATTCCTTTTGTTGTTGACTACCAGATTTTAAATAGCTGGCAATAAACACCAGTTCAAGTGATCTTTCAAATGTGGGGCAGCGATTAGCCAGCTATAGCTGGTAGCTTTGTGGAATTCAGCACAGTGCCGACTCTAACCTTTTGCTAAAAATAGCAGAGACTTTTCCATATAGCAATATATTAACCAGACAGGCCTTTTCCTAGCAGACTAAATCCATGTTTGTTTCATTACTTTTGATCCTGAGGTAAACTGGTGAGGCGCAATAAGTGTCATTGACGCTAGGGTTTCATTAACTTTATTTTGCAGCAGTCCCAGAGGTTAAAACCACTTTTATTATCTTTTGCTGGGACAATTTTATTTAATACCACAGGTGCACAGGCCTGCACAGCATGAGCACAGTAAAATGGAACAGGCAGGGGAATGTGCTCCCATGAGAGGATGGTTATTTGCATAGGACACTGAAAATAGCCTCTGTACAAAGAATAAAAACACCATGCATGCTGTAAAATTGAATTATATTTATAATCATCCCATAATAGCTGTTAACCCTACTAAGATTGAGGTCCTGCACCCTCAAGACCATCCCCCTTAATTGGCAAATTATGGAATCTAGTAGCATCAGGCATGTACAATAGTAGAAATCCATTATTAGCCTAAAATCCTAAACTCTATGGTTAATGTTTTCTAATTACCCAATCTTGAGGATCATCCAAGGGAAAGAAAATACTCTTGCTATCTCTTGACCTTCCAATATCAGGAAATAGTAAACAAAGCCAAAGTTGAATATATTGCCCATTATATATTAGGGAATTCAGATATCATGCACATTTTCAGTTTCTCTTTTGTGGACTAATAATTTATAATGATGTTAAAATAGTACATTCATCTTAAGAACATAGTGGGCAGAATCGTCTCAGTCACCCCAGTGTTAGTCACATTGGCATAAATCGCAGTGGATAAATGCTGCAGATTAAGAATTCAAGGTAGGTGTTTGCTCTTGCCCACTAGTTGTTCAAATCACTGTGCAACAGTAAGTACCAATGCTGACTTTTTAACTTGTGGCAATTTGCCACTGAATTTGTGTTAACAAAATTATGCTGGCATATACCATGTTTCCCTGAAAATAAGACAGAGTCTTAAATTAATTTTTGCTCCAGAAAACACATTAGGGCTTATTTTCAGGGGATGTTTTATTTTACAGCCTTGTCATCTTCTGGTTGCTGCATAATAATGTTAGAGGGTGGGGTTTAACTTAACTAGGGCTTATTTTTGGGGTAGGGCTTATATTACAAGCATCCTGAAAAATCATACTAGGGCTTATTTTCAGGTTAGGTCTTATTTTAGGGGAAACAGGGTATGTGTAAAAGAATTCTGGGCATAATGTACTTAATCACACACTAAAAATAAAATAAAGAGGAAGAAAAACTGAAAATTAGGCAGCAATATTTTTGAGTTGGAATCTTCAGCAGTTCATTCTGTGCTTGTTGCCATTTCATTTTCCCAAATACAAGGCAGACCATTCCAAAATGAAAATGTGGAACATGTTAGCAAATGTAGGTAACTCAGAATTTCATTGAATGTCAGCTCCACCAGTGCTTGTCACCGAGCAGAGCTCCTTTCTCCTCCCCTTGGGGTGTGAGACATGCTACTCTCGTAGTTACCTGGGGTGTGGTGGGAGTGTCCTTAAAAGTAAGCTCAGCTACATGATCAGCCTCTTTTGAGACTTGCGTTCCTTGGCAGCAGCTGTGCTCAGCACTGCAGGGATTTTTGGCTGCGCAGGAGCCAACGGCATTGAGGGAGCTGTGGGGGAGGTGCATCGGCACTCCTTAATGTTGGAGTGTAGTGTCAAAGATTAGACTTGATCCCCAGCGGAGCTTGCTTACAGCCATTAAAAAAAACTAGAACAAGAAAAAAGAAAAAAGCAGAAGGAATTGGAGAACAACAAGAAATCCCAAGGGATTTCTTTTATCTATCTCTCTATCTCTATCTCTCTATCTCTATCTATATCTATATCTATATCTTTATCTCTCTCTCTCTCTCTCTCTCTCTCTATCTCTATCTCTATCTCTCTATCTCTATCTATTTAAATAAAATCATAAATAGGAGCCAGTGGGAAAAGGGTTCCATAAGCTTCAGGACTAAAGGGGTGGTAACCCCTTCATTGGGCTTGGCCTTTGGGTCGAGGCAGTTGAGGACAGGGCAAAACCCACCACACAAACACATACTAAAGGCAGTTGGGGGACAGAGTTATGCCCCCTATACACACAGTTAATACCGTGGTTTTGTGTTTGTTGGGGTTTCTTTAAATTTAATTGGAAGCTGCATACCTACAGACATGCGCACACGCACATTAAATATTATTATTATTATTATTATTATTATTATTATTATTATTATTATTATTATTATTATTATTATTATTATTATTATTATTATTATTGTTGTTGTTGTTGTTGTTGTTGTTGTTGTTGTTAATAATAATAATAATAATAATAATAATAATAATAATAATAATAATAATAATAATAATAATAATGAAGTTCAAATTAAGAGTAAATAAGATTATAATAACAGGAATAATTGCACTGAAGCAACTACCAGTTGTTGGTTAGCTAGTCCTGAGGGCTTGCATTTTTTTAAAAAAATTATTATAAATTAATAGCTAAATAAATAGGCAAACAATAAGGGTACAACATAGGGTGTTTGTTACAATTTGAGCACATTAGTAAGGTTTGGCTGCCTGGCTAGTGGGTAGATTATTCAGTAAGAACTTTTGTTAGCAGCCATGCCCCCCAAAAAGAGTCAGGGCAATCACAAAGGCAAACAGCCTGCAAAGCGCAGGGCTCCCAGGCCGTATCACAGGGCTCCAGTTGTATTATCATCATCATATGAGGAGGGGTGGCCTGTGTGGGAGGAAATACGGGCTAAAATATCAGCATTGGAGAAGCAGGACCTAGCCAAGCACATAAGGGGGCTAAGGACAATCAGCCTAAGTAGGTGCTTAGCAAGGAAGTCTAAGGCACACAAACTGAAAAGCTAAACCGAAAGCCCTTGCTGATAATCCTTTGTCCCATTAGAGGCTGGTGTGCAAGGTGTGATGAGAGTTGAGAGTTGAAGATTTGTCAAGAGAATGCTAGCTAGCAGAATTGATCAGCCAGGTTAAGAGCAGAGCTGAACGCATGCATGCCTGCCTGTGCAGGAATGGGGTCCAGAGGCAGGAAATGGTTGAGGACAGCAGGTTGGATGGTGACAGGCCTTCAACCAGCTGGGATGCAGCTGCTACTTAAACATCAGGTAAGCTCACCACTGCACCAGACATTAGTGGATCTCTGCCGATTTGGTCATGGGGGTTGTGAAGACAAGTGCAGGAGCAGTTGACCATGGGCTTGCAGGGCTGGTTGGCAAGTCAAGTGCCTTTGGGTTCATCCGCTGGTGCCTGGTAGGCCCCTTATCCCCCAACACCTTTCTCCACCCCTACAGGGGCATCAGTGGGAGTTGGGGTTTGGCCATACCCTTATGTACCTGACACTGGGTATAAATCCATTCCCCTTTGAGCTTTGCCTTTCAGACACTGTCCTCTCCTTATAGGTGATCACTTGACACCAGTTATGAAGGAGCTTATATGCAAGGGTAAATACATAGATCTATCCGAATTACTAGATAGAAACATGGACGTTAAGGAGTGAGAGAAGGAGGATGAGGTAGAGAAAGACAGAAGACAGCACAAAAAGCCAGAGTGCCCCTGGGCACTGTTGTAGATCTCTGTTGTAGTAGAAGGCATTTCTTTCCAGAACAAACAGAACGTCTTTCTGCCCATTCTCCATTGCTTATTGCAGCAAACTAGGCTGAAATCAAAGGAAATTGCCAGGTAATCAGGTATGTTTTCATGGATAGGAGAATGGAACAGGAATCTATCTGACTTGAGCAACTAAGGAGAGAGGCTACAATTTGCTTTTGACTCTTCTATAGTGTCTCGGGTGCTAGATTACAATATACTTGATGGACAGCTCCATTTAGGCTGACAGAAACTCATCACACTTTAGTAAATTACATCTCTTGTCTCAACCGCAGTGGAATTAGCAAGTGAGTTTCGGCTCATGAAGCAGGCACAACAAGACCTTTCCTTCATTGGAAAGATGTGGAAGCACGTTACCTTCTATCTAGGTGGCATTTAGAGAGAGGAGTTGAATGCTTTCCATTCCTGATGAGTTCAGAGAGATCCATGGGGACTTGCTGTGCCTAAAATAAGAGCTGTTTTTACTTAGGTATCAAAAGTGTGGATCAGGTGGTAGGGTGGTGGATTTTTAGTGGCAGGATGATTGAAAGACAACCTGTACATTTAACACTTAGAAGTAGGATAACTAAGGGCTGAACTATATTTGTCATCAGAAGAGGGAGTTCTATAACTGCTGAAACTGTATGTTACAGGTGCAGCATTTCTCACATCAAATAATTTACAAATGAGTTGGCTTTGCTTTGTGACCAGTTTTGTTGGTGCACTCAATTATAGTTCTATTTGAAGTGAAATGGTTTGACAATAAGCAGCCCTAGCTGACTAGGAAAGGTAGAGATAACTTCTTTAATCAGAATGACAAAAGTCAAGATAATGCAATTGGAAGTCTCACATGCCCACAAAAACTTACAAAATACAAGATCAAAATTAGGACTAGATTTTTGGTTTTTAAATCATAGGAATGAAAAGTCGATTCCAAAGAACCCTTTGTACCTTGAACAGTAACTTTTAGGGATACTCAATTCCATTTCCAATTACCAGAATGATAACACAATATTTCTACCAAATCTGAATAAGTATGGTAAGCCCTTGAATTGGTTCTCAAAAATAAAGCTAAGCATATGCCTGTCCTCTTAATGAGGTGATCTGTCTAAGTTGACTCCAGGTCCTTGTTAGACCTATTTGATCTCATATCTGTTGCCCGAAAATGACAACCTCAGACAATTTTCATCTGAAAGCATTTTCCTTGTTTTCAGTGATGTTGAGGGATGTGGCACAAACCTAAAGTTGTCAGCACTTCATAAATATATTGTAAAGCAACTGATTTAAGCTCTGATGGCATATTTGAGTAACTATTAATTTAGGTAAGGCTGGGACTACATGATCAAATACCACAGGATCTCCTGCAGTTTTAGCACAGGTTAATTTGAATATTTATTTGTTTATTTTCAGATCATAAAATGAAAAAGCCAATTTGAATTGGTTGGGTTGCTTTCACTCCCAACATGGCTTTTTTTTTTCACCCCCATTAGGGGCTTCTACTTTTTTTCAAGCTGGCATAATTTGGACATACTTTTTCTCATGTAATCAGTTTATTTGTTCTTGCAAAGGCAGAGATGTGTCTGTGGGTGGCATTTCGGTGGTGCAGGCAGTTGGGGTATGATGTTCAGGACCACAGGAACACCTGCCCACATTTTTTCTCCTCGATTGGCCTCCAAATATTAAAAATGTTTAACGTATGTGAGATTAGCACTAGATCACCTCGTCACTTGTGTTTTGATATACTAGTTAAGCACTAGATTACCTCTGGACAAAGGAAAATAATTAAAAAATAAGTGCAAAACAGAAACAACCCAGACAAAATAAAAAAACATTCCTGTGGTATGTTGTATTTCTGCACGTGTGAATATGAACTTTGGAACACTACTGCCTTTTACAGAATATTCTACAACCGTTTCAAAACCAAGCAGATTGATAGTGAACCTAAAAGGATTGACAGAGGTGGAACCAGATGAAAGAAGGGAGGACTGTGGGCTGCAATGCGAATTGCACTGAACCCAGTGTGAACACTGAAATCCTGAAGCAATCTGTTTGATCACTTACTGCAAATTCAACCATTAAACAAAAGCATTACAAAATCAAGTTACCATTGTTTTCGTAACCTAACTTTTGAACCTTTTAGATTTCATAGGGCCCACCTGCACTGCTGCAGAAGAACACTGGCTAGGTTTGGAAAGGTTTCAAATATCTTGCCCATGCTTTGCCATCCATCAGTTGTCAGGAAAGAATGCAAAGTCTATAGTATCTCCTATACCACCTTGCTCTTGTCCCGAACAGATATAAAAACATCACAACCCAAACTCATCTAAGTCAGGTAGGGAAAATGGCAGTACAGTTTTGGGTTTTTTTTCCTTTTTCTTTCCTATTTTTTCATTATATTTTTCAATAAGGGGACATATGATGGTGCTCAGGCACTAATTTATATAGTATGCTTTATGCTTTAAAAGTGAAAGAAAACTAAAGGTGAGAAAGACGTCTGCTCTTCCAAACTGATGTGGTACTGGTGTATTTTTGTTTAGGTGTGTTTGCCATTCACCTCTCATGAAAACTGGAGATTATTGTAGGCCTTTTTTTTTTAGTCCTCTACAATAGGCGGCTTCTTCTTCTAAGGATTCACACCACAACAAAGCAGCATTTCTTGTGAATTCTAAAATACTGAAAATATCCACCAGCATGGCAAAGTCAGGAACTTTCCAATTCATTTGACACAACACAAGTAGGAGACACGGGTCGGAGTTAAACATGGTTAAACAGAAAGTTTAAAACACATGGATGGCTGTAGGTCCTGCAAAGGTTAACAGGTACACAGAAGGCAAGACAAGAAGTTATATAACTTTTTTTTTGCAGGTATTGATCACAGTCATAACCCTCACTAGACAACCAAATATCATTCCTTGAAATTGCAACAGCTATGGATGGCTGTTATCCTGTTTCCCTATGATAATAGGAAAGAGTGTGTCATGTTTTAGTCTCATAAATCAAGTGACATAGAAGGGTGTGTTCATCCACAGAAAGTGCTGCTCCTCATAAGAGACATTCTGCATTTTCCCCTGTTATTAAAGCTGCTTTGCCTTTGTGATGAAATGCCAGTTTGCACCTGTCAAGAGCTGTAAAGTCTCAGCACTTAGGAAATGTGGCGAATCTTGTCAAATGCAGGTTTGCAGACCACTAGGCAAACACGGTGGGAAAATGTATGATGTATGCCAGTATAATTTCATGCAGACGGCTCATTTATTTATTTATTTATTTATTTATTTATTTATTTATTTATTTATTTATTTATTTATTTATTTATTTATTTAATTCAGGTGACTATCTGCCCTCACCTCACTATCAGAAGATAATTTGCATTCGTTTTATGGTGGACACATATTTGTCTCCCGCTGTTCTAAATAGCTTCATGATCGTGCTGAACAGGATTGACAATTTTGGACCACAGATTGAGCTAACCTATATTGAGATTAGGGTTTGGTAACACTCTTTCTCCAGTTTATTTTTTTATAAGAATTTACCAAATTCAGTAATGATTCCATAATCAGGAGAAGGCATATGATATTTTAACTAAAGACTGGGAGTGAATTGAAAACTCTCCGAGCTGTACATGAAACCGCAAGGCTTTGAGTGCTCTGCTCTTAAGAGGTTGAATCTCTGTATAGTCAAACATGTTATTACTATGCAATACAATTACAGCATGGTCACTACCTGATTCCATTGCAACAAAATAGGGAAGGAATTTCTTTCTGAACAATTTACTTAAATTTGTAAATATACTATAATGAAATGTAATAATTTTAAACATGAGGTTTTAAAAAAGCTAAAGTAGAAAAAAGTGAGAGTGACTAGAGGTGGAGACAACTCACCATTTTGGTGAGTCGTCCTGCTTTGTGAGTCGTCAAAAATTTGTGAGTCGTCTGCCCCATGAACTGACGAAGCAGTATCGTGGAGAGATACTAAAAAAAACACCTGACCCCTGCCACCCTGCTGCTGCCCCCCCACTGATGTCCACCACCACCACCACCACCGATGCCCCCCCCATAATCACTGCCACCATCACCACCATCTCCAGCTGGCCTCTGTAGCCATGGCCTATAGAAAGGGAGACTGGCTGCCCTTTGCAAAGATGGCAGCCGTGTCTTCATTTAGGGTAGGGAAGCTGCAGCTGCTGTCTTTGCAAAGGGCAGCCTGGACTCCCTTAAGGCAGGCTAAAGGAGGGAGAGGAAGGGGGCGGGGGAATAGGCTGTGGGGGTGGGTGGATGCCTATCAGCCCACCAATCCATTGATTGGCAGGCCGGTAGGCATAATGGGAAAGCAATAGGAAGAGAGGGAAGGCTAGCCTTCCCTTTCTTCATATGTGGGGTCTCTGGAAGCCACAAATATGAGTGGACAAATATCGCAATCCGTTTTTTATTTCTCCCCATGTCTAATAGTGACAGATCTTCCCATCCCTAGTTGAAATACATTCTATTTGAAATGATTGCCTATTGAATAATGGAATCTAAACAGATTATAAGTGGACTAAAGGGATCATATAGGGCTTAGACTATAAAATAAAATAATATTGTTCCTTTGACTGGCTCCAGTGCCACTTAATTTTGCTTTTTAAGGGGAAGGATGTTTTCCTCCAAGTCCTGATCACTTTAGGTCAGGCCAAAATCCTACTAGTGTTGAGGTAAAGTTTGTATTACTTGCCAAAGCTATATTAGCTGTTAATTCCTGTGGTGTTGGGGCATGTTTCAGTTGTAGATTGTTATGCTCTGTTACTTTAAAATGTGCTTTTAGTAATTATTTTAATTACCATTTTTAATATAAAATATTTTTAAATCTTTTAAAATATTTATATACTTACTGTTTTTAACATTTAAATGTTGTCTTTTTAATGATGTAAGCTACCTTGGGTCTTTTAAAGGTGGGGTAAAAATATTTGAAATAAATAAAATTGCATGCTTCATCACATACCTGACAGTGTGAACAAGTTGTGCTCCATCATCTTCTCAATTAATCCCCATAAGATTCAGCAAATTGTGCAAATTTCATGTAAACACCAACAGCATACTGGCACTGTGTACTAAATGATGCTACAAGCTGGGCTCCACAAAGTATCAAATCAGTCGGAAGACATTCATGTGTATCTGCATTAATCGATCAAACTGGAAAAGAACAGAATACAGACTGTGTATTCTGACTTAAAATCCTACTGTGATTCTTGACCTACACATGAACTGTGGAACTACAATTTTCTTAAAATATGAATTTTATATGGATGATGCTGACTTATATAGGCTAAGAGCACTGGTACCATTAGTTCGACTATAAATAGCTCTGTGGCATGTAAATAAAATAAATAAATAAATAAATAAATAAATAAATAAATAAATAAATAAATAAATAAATAAATGGCAGGCTGAAATCCTCCTTGCCTCCTCACAAGAGGGAGAGGGTCAGGGTTTCACCCATGTTTCCTTTCTGCTTAATTCCCAGCTTCACACAGGGAGTGACTGTGTAAAAGAGACAATGTGAGAGATTACCCACTGTTGACTTAACTCTGCTTGTCACACTTGGTTCCTCCTACCACTGGCTGCTGTGCCTACCAATTAAACACAGTGGTACCAGGCAGCTACCATTGACTTAAAGGTCAAAAGCTTGTTACTTAGTGTAATAAATTGCAAGTAGAATAGGCCTATTGAACCAATGGAACTCACAGAGGAATTGACTCACCAAATTAGTTGTGACTTCTGTACAACAGGATTTCAACCAATATATGTTAAACTAACGACACCAGAAGTCAGACTTTATGGGTTCTGTGATAAATAAAAATGTGCACAGGCCCAGCTTGGTCCATGCCAAAATAAAAGGCTTAGGTTAGGGCCGATCCAGCTTGTGGGTTTTTGGCTACACTCCAATCCTGTCCATGCTCAATGCAGTGGCATTATGGTGTGATCCTATATCATGATGGAGATTTTGTTTTGTTTTGTTTTATGAATGGGGAAAACACAAATGGCTATGACTTGGAAAAGGGGTGACACAGCACCATCCACTGGGGGAATGTATTGTACAAGAGGATTTTTCTTCTACCCACAGTTGTAGCAATACACAAAGGCCAGAATGCAGTGGGATTTGTACCACCCCAAGGAAGAAAAAAGTCAGGGTCTGGAAGACGAAACGCAGAACCTAGTGTTCATATTCTGACTGAAATAATCAAAGCCCATATGAGAGGGATACATCCATTCATTCACAGTCTCTTTCTCACACACATACACAAAGTCAACC